>NC_061510.1:371336434-371355980 GCF_022539505.1 Lolium rigidum
CAACCACGGCGCGACTTCAACTTCGTCGGCCATGGCAACTTTTCTTGTAGTGTCCAGAACTCCTCGTGATATCCTGGATCCCATCCGAGACTCCGAACAACATTTGAACTCCATTCCATATTCCATATCTACTTAAAACGACATCAAACCTTAAGTGTGTCACCCTACGGTTCGAGAACTATGTGGACATGATCGAGACTCCTCTTCGATCAATAACTAATAGCGGGACCTGGAGATCGATAATAGCTCCCACATATTCAACGATGACTTCGTGATCGAAAGAACCATTAACATAAAATAACAATTCCCTTTGTCTCGCGATATTTTACTTATCCGAAAGTTGATCGTTGCTATCTCCATACCTAGTTCAACCTCGTTACCGATAAGTACTCTTTACTCGTACCGTGATATGATATCCCTTGTGAACCAGTCACATGCTTGCAAGCTAATTGGATGTCATTCCACCGAGAGGGCCCAGAGTATATCTATCCGTCATTAGGATGGAAAAATCCCACTATTGATTCAAGTGCCTCAACCCTATACTTTCCGAACACTTAATGCCACCTTTATAACAACCCAATTACGCAGTAGTGTTTGGTGTCATCAAAGCATCCATCCGGTGTAGGTGATTAACATGATCTCATGGTCGAAAGATTAAGTTACTATGCATATTAAAGCTAGAAGCATAAAGAACTAAATGACTTTATCATATGCTACGCTTACTATGGGTGTATGTCCATCACATCATTTACCTAATGATATGACCTTGTTATTAATAACATCCAATGTTCATGATCAGAAAACCATGATCATCTATTAATCAACAAGCTAGTTTAACAAGAGGCTTACCAGGGACTCCTTTATGTTTACAAAACACACAAGTATTAATGTTTCCGGTTAATACAATTATAGCATGGGATGTAAACATTTATCATGAACACTAAGATATAACAATAAACACATTTATTATTGCCTCTTGGGCATATCTCCAACAGTCTCCCACTTGCACTAGAGTCAGTAATCTAGTTTACATTTGTAAAGATATAACACATTGGCCTTCTGGTGCTTATCATGTTTGCTTATGGGAGAGGTTTCAGTCAACGAATCTGACATACTCAGAAACGTATGTATTTTGCAATTCATTTGCGTCTCAACGCATCACTCATTTTCCAAATGAGTAGGCGTTAATCATATATGTTCAGTCTTCTGGTGGAACCTTAATTCCGCGGTCTGAAATATGTCACTAATATTGTCACACACAATATAGCTTCAAAGTTTTGACACTATCGGAACTACACCAAGTTCTCAAAGAACTCCTCGAATTAAACATCCTCAGTCATTGTCAAAACAATGACATATTCTGCCTTCGTTTGTAGAATCCATCACAATATTTAGAACTCATCTAAATCTAGCATAGACTTCTTCTAGTTCATTGTGATACCTTTTAAACAACACTTAGCCTAATTGAGATTGAAATTTTTATTTTTATATGTGACCAAACTAATGTCGGTGCAACACCTTACATTGATTTGTTTGTCATTACCCCATACAAATATTATATATATATATATATATCCTCGGTTCTTCTAAAGAACTCAGGGATATTCTTACTGTTGTCCAATGATCATTACATGAATCATTCTGGTATATGCTCGTAACACTTTAGAGCACAAGACATCTGATTTTGTACATAGTATTCGTGATCTAAAATCACTCATGTGTTTTTACTCATCGAGTGTCAAATACACTCAAGTCTTGTTAAACCTTCACATGGAAAAGAACACCTTCTTAATTATATTGAACTACTTCAATACTCATTCTATGTATTTTGACTTAAACTTATTATGTGTTTCAATCTATCTTCATAGATCTTGACACTAAATATGTTTCAGTCCATATCCTTCCATTGAAGTTAATTCTCAATGAAACCTTTTAATCACATCAAGTATATAATTACATAATTTATAATCAATGATATGTCATCCATATATAATATTATAACTATGTCTCAGCGCTCCCACTTAATTTCTTGCAAATGAAAGCATTTTCATCGTTTCTGATGAAATCAAAACTCTTTGATTATTTCATCCGCTGAAGATTCCAACTCCGTGATACTTACTTCATCCAGTGAAGTTTGTATACCTATCTAGTATTCCACGGACTAGCATAACTCTTTGGTTTGTATCTTAGTATACATCCTTCATACACACTTCTGGTAAGGAATGTATTTCTGCCATCCTACTATCATATCTCATAAAAGGAATATGTAGCGATTACTAGAATAATCCACATAGACTATAAGCATTGCTACGGAAGATCTAATCTTATCGTAGTCAACTCTTTGAACTTTGTCGTAAACAACTTTTCGACAAGTCGAACTTCTTCAAGGATATTCCATCCAAGTCTATAAATTTTATAGATCCATTACTTTCAAAAAGTATTCACCTATGTTGGATTTCATGACGCATAGCCATTTTAACGGAGTAAGGGCCCATCATAACTTCTTTGTATGTAGTTAGTTTATCATTGTTCAAAAAACAATCATTTGTCCACAAAATCATTTATTTGATCACAAAGTAAACCACATCTACAAGGTTAAATAGGTACTTTGATCTCCATGACTATAACACTTTGTAGACATGGGAGCCATGATCGTCGTGGCCGCTTCCGGAACCATTTCCGATGCTGTGCTACTTTGATCATCATGCTCAGGTTCATGAACCTTATCAAGTTCCATTGTCTTCCCACTCAAAAACTTTGCTAGAAACAATTTCTTGAAAATAAGTAAGAAACATCGACAAACACTTTTGTCTTTGACTTTATAGTGGAAAGAATTCCCAATCAATTCTCTGGGATAACCAACAAAGACATTCATCCGATTTTGGTTGTAAACTCATTTACTTATGCTACGCATACCAAATTTTAAGAAAGGACTATTAGGGTTTATACCCATGCCATAACTCATATGGTGTCATTTTAACGGATTATGATGGCGCTCTATTTGGTGTAAAAGCGGTAGTCTCTAAAGCATAATCCACAAAAATATAATGGCGTCATTTTATTTTATCTCATCATTAATCCAACAAGGTTTGGATACGTCTCTCGGATACTCCATCATCATTATGATACTCCAAGAAACGTGAGTTGTAGAACAATTTCATAACTCTCTTAGATGTTCGCTAAAACTCGTAATTCAAATATTTCCACCATGATCCAATCATAGATATTTGACTTTTCTATTACGATGATTTCCACTTCATGCTGAAATTTATTTGAATCCATTCAAATATTTCAAACTTCTTCCTTATCAAATAAATATATCCACATATATATACTCACTTCATTGTTGGAAGTTTTCATGAAATAGAAGAACCTCCCGCACACAACTATGCCCAGTGAACCACATACATCATCATGTATGTTTCCACTAAGTTAGTTGCTCATTCAACTCTTGGCCTATGAACGGTATTTCAGTCATTCTCTTTAGAAGAGATTTGCAAACGCCAAACGATTCAAAAATCAAATGACTCCAAAAAACCATTTGCATGGAGTTCCTTTATGCGTTCCTTTCTAACATGACCTAAATGGCGGTTCCACTAATGAGGAATTCACATCATTTTCCTTATGGCATTTTAGCGTCAGTGTTATGTATGTGTGCTTCACCATAAATATTTATAATAACTTATCCATCATACATGGAATGCTGTTATAATTTGAATAACTCATTGTTTTCATTTAACCAGAATAAAACAGCAATTATAAAGTTCTTTATTATAAATCTGAAGGGCTAGGTAGAATGCCACCGGCGAACACAATAACACTTTATTTTGTTCCAGACGTGCATTCCTACCATATTCCTTGTCAGTCACTTAGGCCATTGTATTCTTGTATTGCATTGTTTTGTATGACACCTCATATCAACCAATATGGTATAGATACCCAAAAATTTCATTGTGTGACCAAACAAGGAATACATTCATAACATGTATATCATCTATATACACCTGAGCTAGACTTTCTAGTCTTTTCTTTCTTTCCGCCAAAAATCTTTTGTAGTTTATCTTTTAGCTTTTCTCATTCTCAGAAAACATTTCACCTTCAATAACTTCCAGGTCCATTGGTCAAATACCAATAACCTTGAGGTTCTTACTTTGAAGTTGATCATCACATGACAAGTGTTCCAGATTTCACTATTAGTAACTTTTTAATGTGATGAAAAATTTCACTCATAATTTTATCCATCAAATCATGACGACTTTCCGAGACCATGTCTGTACATGCTAGATTCGTAAAGTTTAACCTTAGTACTCGTATGTGCAAATCTGGCTTGCACCCGTTGTATGCACACGTAGAATCTATAACACCCGATCATCACGTGATGCTTCGAAACGATGAGTCTTAGCAACGGTGCGTACTAAGGACGATCACTTCATGGATATGCGAATATCGTTAGTGCCCAACTAGTTGGAGGATTGGGACGCCTGGCGTCTTCAACCTTCATACATTCCCATAAAACTTATGAGTTTATGTAGTCTCACTAGATTATATTCTATTATCTTGCAGTAAGGTCTTAGATATCATATATATCTCATACCTTGCTTATTTCTGAAAACAAAATTTCCAGCTCCTTACTTTTCAAACGGATTTGAACTTCAAGTTTCACGGAGACAAGATGATTTTAGGTACTAATTGAAACCATTGTTCTTTGAATCAGCAATGTGAGGTTTACTAAAAGTTTGCAATAGGACTTACTCATTTCTTGATTCTTTAACAATACGGTACCAGTCCGTAAAGTTACTTGTCAGATTTAACAGTATTTCAATCTCAATTACAAGACTAGCGCATGGTAGAAAACGGATGCCAATTCTACAAATTTAATTCAAAATACTATTCAGACTATGTTCATGATAATTAGTTCAAGTTTTAATCTAATTACTAATGAACTCCCACTTAATACAACATCCCTCATAGTTGTTAAGTGGTACACGATCCATATCCACTAAACCAAAACCGATCATCACGTGAGATGATATAGCTTCAATGGTGAACATCAACATATTGATCATATCATCCATATGACTCGTGTTCAACCTTTCGGTTTCCGTTGTTCCGAGACCATGTCTGTACATGCTAGGCTCGTCAAGCAAACCCAAGTATTTCCGCGTGTGCAACATGGCTTACACCCGTTGTATGTGAACGTAGAATCTATCACATCCAATCATCACGAGATGCTTCAAAACGATGAACTGTAGCAACGGTGCATATGAGGGAACACTTTATTATCTTGATATTAATGTGAGGGATCATCTTATAATGCTACCGTCGCGACCTAAGCAAAATAAGATGCATAAATGATTAACATCACATGCAATTCATAATGTGATATGATATGGCCCTTTAGTCTTTGCGCCTTTGTCTTCATCTCCAAAGCACGGACATGATCTCCATCATCAACGGGCATGATCTCCATCATTGTCGGTGTAGCGTCAAGGTTAATGGCGCCGTCTTCATGGTTGTTCACAACATGTAGCAACTATTACAACTACTTTGAAATACTACTACTACATGAAATATAAAGACAACCATAAGGCTCCTGCCGGTTGCCACAATACAATAATGATCATCTCATACATATTCATCATCACATTATGGCCATATCACCTCACCAAACCCTGCAAAAACAAATTAAACGCCTCTAATTTGGTTTGCATATTTTACGTGGTTTAGGGTTTTCGAGTAAGATCCAATCTACCTACGAACATGAACCACAACGTTGATACAAGTGTTATCAATTGAAATTGTAAATTGAATCTTAACTATGGCGAGAGAGACAGACACCCGCAAAGCCACTTATGCAATAAAGTTGCATGTCGAGTGTGGAGCAAGTCTCATGAACGCGGTCATGTAAAGTTAGCCCGGGCCACTTCATCCCACCATCCCGCAAGATGCAAAGTACACATAACTAAAGACAACAAAAGCATCAACGTCCACAAATCAATTGTGTTCTACTCGTGCAACCAATCTATGCATATACACGGCTCTAATACCACAGTTAGGATTCGTAGCATAGAAAACAAAAAAATTCCTACCGCAAGAAACAAGCCAAGATCTAATCTAGTAGATGGTAGCAACGAGGTGAAGATCAACATACCCTCAAAGATCGCTAAGCGTTAACGAGATAAATCTCGTGGTGGATAGAGTCGATCACTTGCCGCTTTCAAAAGCGCGTAGAAGATCTTGACGGTGCCACAACCGGGCAGCACCTCCGCACTTGGTCACACATACGGTGTTGATAACGACGTCCTTCTCCCCATTCCAGCGGGCAGCGGATGTAGTAGATCCTCCTCGGAATCCCGCCAGCACGACGGCGTGGTGACGGTGGTGGTGATCTCCGGCAGGGCTTCGCTGTAAGCGCTGCGGGAGAATAAGGAGGAGGGAGTAGCTAGGGTTTGGGAGAGGGGGTGCTCTTGGGCTCCGGCCTTTGTGCCCCTTGGGTGGTGCGGCCAAGTGTTTCCAGCCCCTCCCTCTCCCCCTCATTATATAGGTGGAACCCCCTAGGGTTTGCCCAAAGATTCGAATAAGAGTCCAACTCAAAAACTTCCATATTGGTGAAACCTAGGGGAAGTGGGACTCCTCCCTTTCCTTCCCCTATGGCCGGCCATGGTGGTGGAGTCCACCATGGACTCCACCTTCCCCTTTGGTCGGCCTAGGGTTGGTGGAGTCCATCCAGGACTCCACCTTCATGGTGATTTCTTTCGGAAGGTTCTAGAATATTCTAGCGCCTTCCATAAATGCACCGGATCATTTCCAAACTTGGAAAGTGACTTCCTATATATGAATCTTATTCTCCGGACCATTCCGGAACTCCTCGTGATGTCCTGGATCCCATCCGAGACTCCAAACAACATTTGAACTCCATTCCATATCTACTTAAAACGACATCAAACCTTAAGTGTGTCACCCTACGGTTCGAGAACTATGTGGACATGATCGAGACTCCTCTCCGATCAATAACTAATAGCGGGACCTGGAGATCCATAATAGCTCCCACATATTCAACGATGACTTCGTGATCGAAAGAACCATTAACATAAAATAACAATTCCCTTTGTCTCGCGATATTTTACTTATCCCAAGTTTGATCGTCGGTATCTCCATACCTAGTTCAACCTCGTTATTGATAAGTACTCTTTACTCGCACCATGATATGATATCCCTTGTGAACCAGTCACATGCTTTCAAGCTAATTGGATATCATTCCACCGAGAGGGCCCAGAGTATATCTATCCGTTATTACGATGGACAAATCCCACTATTGATACAAGTGCCTCAACGCTATACTTTCAGAACACTTAATTCCACCTTTATAACAACCCAGTTACGCAGTAGTGTTTGGTGTCATCAAAGCATCCATCCGCGGTGTAGGTGATTAACATGATCTCATGGTCGAAGGGTTAAGTTACTATGCATATTAAAGCTAGAAGCATAAAGAACTAAATGGCTTGATCATATGTTACGCTTACTATGGGTGTATGTCCATCACATCATTCACCTAATGATATGACCTTGTTATTAATAACATCCAATGTTCATGATCATCTATTAATCAACAAGCTAGTTTAACAAGAGGCTTACTAGGGACTCCTTTATGTTTACAAAACACACAAGTATTAATGTTTCCGGTTAATACAATTATAGCGTGGGATGTAAACATTTATCATTAACACTAAGATATAACAATAAACACTTTTATAATTGCCTCTTAGGCATATCTCCAACAACCTTCAGAACTAGTTGTGCAGCCTCCGCAACGACGACCGGTTACGTGACTTTAAAAATGTATCGTGCAACCAGTAAAATTATATGATGGCCTTATACGGTATGCTATGTTGTCGTCTACAGGTGAACCTGAAAACATTGAGGATGCACTCCAAGATGAAAAATAGAAGAAGGCTATGAACGAGGAATACATGGCATTGATGAAAAAAAATGTGGCACTTAGTTCCACCATATGAAGGTAAAAATCTCATAGATTGCAAGTGGGTCTATAGGATAAAGAAAAAGTCTGATGGATCCATAGACCGTTACAAGGCAAGGCTTGTAGCGAAAGGTTTCAAACAACGATATATACGGTATAGATTATGAGGACACCTTTAGTCCAGTTGTAAAAGCAGCTACTATTCGTCTTGTTTTGGCTATTGTTGTTTTCAGGGGATGGAGTCTTCGAGAGCTAGACATACAAAACGCATTTCTTCATGATGTTCTAGAAGAGGATGTGTACATGAAACAATCATCGGGTTTTGAAGACATGAATGCACCATTCCATGTATGCAAGCTTGATAAAGCTTTATATGGACTCAAGCAAGCCTCCAGAGCATGGTACTCTCAGCTGAGTTTGAAATTACAAGAACTTGGTTTTGTTCCCTCTAAGGATGATACATCCTTGTTTATCTATCACAAATATGGTCTTACAATGTTCATGCCTATATATGTTGATGACATAATTCTTACAAGTTCATCTGATGAAGAAGTTACAGCAGGCGCAAAATTTGCCCTCGAGGACTTAGGTGATCTACATTATTTTCTCGGCATTGAGGTAAAGAAAACAAGAAATGGTATTACCTTGACTCAAGAAAAATATGCAACTGACCTTGTGACTAGAGTAGGAATGCAAGCATGTAAAGCTGCGCCTACACCTCTCTCTAATATTGAAAAATTATCTGCGTGTGATGGTGACCCGCTGGCACAAGAAGACAACACAAGGTATAGAAGTATTGTTGGTGCACTTCAATACTTTACACTTACTAGACCTGATATTGCGTTTTCGATAAATAAAGCGTGTCAATTTTTCACGAACCTACATCAGTACATTGGATAGCAGCTAAGAGAATACTTAGATATGTTAAAGATACTGCTAGTCTTGGACTCGCTTTCGCGATATCTTCCTCCATCTTGGTGAGTGCCTTTTCTGATGCAGATTGGGCATGATTTCTTGATGATAGAAGATCCACAGGTGAATTTGCTGTCTTTCTTGGTCCGAATTTGATATCGTGGTGTGCAAAGAAGCAAGCAACCGTTTCAAGATCAAGCACATAAGCAAAATATAAAGCATTGGCAAATGCAACTGCAGAAATAATATGGGTCCAATCATTACTTGCAGAACTTGAAGTGAAACAGGAACAATCTCCTTGTCTTTGATGCGATAATTTGGGTACCACTTATCATCAGCTAATCCCATGTTTCATGCAAGAATGAAGCACATTGAAATTGATTTTCACTTCGTGGGAGAGAGGGTTGCAAACAAACAATTGAATATCAGATTTGTACATTCAAAGGATCAAGTTGCAGATGGCTTTACTAAAGCTCTTCCAGTCAAGAAATTACGGGAATTTAAGCGTAATCTCAACTTGGCCAAGTTGTGATTAAGGGAGGGTGTTAGCGAAAATCATGTAACGCTACAAACCGGCACTATCATGTAATCCCGTAGTCAATATGGCCTAGTAATTGCTGATTGTAATCAACCCAATTAAGCCCATTAAAGCGCTAATTGGAGTTGCCTTGTAATGCCACGCCAAGGGGCTCTTCCTGGCTATTATAAGCACGTACACGCCACCGAGAGAAAGGTTAGCATTTCCACCAAATTGATACACCTTCATTATGTTGGGAAATGAAGCAGTGCACCTCCGCAGTTGGTCAAGCGAATGATAGATCATGCGTCTTTGATTGTACTGTGTTTTGCAACAAAAAAAACTACTACAAGAACCCAGCACTTATATGGCACTGAGCACACTAAAAGGAACATCTTAACAGAAGCTGAGAGGGCTGGAATTCTAGAAAAAAATCTCAAATTATAACCTGCACTACATGGTAGATTCAAAATGCAATGGCGGTCCTGGCGCGGTGGTAGAGTATCTCCACTTGTGTGCTGAAGGTCTTTGGTTCGTATCAGCCTCGTTGTATTATAAAATGCAAGGGAAAGACTGTCTAGAAATACCAAGCCCCACAATGTTTGGGAGCTTTCGCCACTGGATACGCCCGCATAGTAGATTCAAAAACTGGCATGTCGCCCAGTAAATTAACATAATTTATCCATGCTATAAATGCCCTTTTTAAGATTTAAGATAGTCATAGTTATTATCAGAGCGAACGGTAGATGAAACCTGATTCTGAATAACAGGAAACAAAGCCGATTTTGCAGCCAAGGGATTTACTAATCCCATGTACATGAACTTCAACTAGAGCACAAAGAAGGTTCGTCGAGATAAGCGGGCTATAGATAGCCGAGAGAGAACTCTTAACACATCAGCCAAGAGTGAATTGCAGTGTTTACTATGATTTCTAGCTAGCACAACGTATCATATTGGCTCTCCCTACATCATGTTCAAGCTCCGGCTATGGACCCATTGTTTATACTCCACTATTCTATGCACATGGAGTGCATGGCATCTCAACTCCAAACAAACTCAAACCCTTATCAGTTCTATTAACAGACTGCCTGATTGTGCAAGTAATGGAGTAGCATAGCAAATGAACCTGTAAGAATTAAGAACCTTCACCCCAAGAGAATTATATACCTTTTGCGATCTTTGCAACACCAGCACATCCAGCTCCTGCTTGGAATCGAACACCCTGCTGATGAGCCCCATCCCCTTGGCCTCGCGCGCGGTGATCCTGCGTCCTGTGAGCGCGAGGTCGGCGGTGCTCCCGTAACCGATCGATGATCATTGGCAGGCTCTGCAGCACGCCGAGGTCTGCGACGTTGGCCATGTCCACCTCTTTGGGCACAAACGTGGCGTCCTTGGAGCAGTACCGGATGTCGCAGGCGGCGTCGACGAAGGCGCCGTGCACGACCGCGATGACGGGCTTCCGGCGCAGCTCGACGGCGGTGGGCGCGGCCTGCATGTCGAGGATCGCGCGGCGGAGCCCCTCTGCGGCGGCGACGGGGTCGGTGCCGGGGGGCACGGCGAGCGAGTTCACGGGCCCGCCGAGCTCGATGCCCGCGCAGAAGTGCGGGCCGGCAGCCGAGAGCACGACAGCGCGGGCGGCGAGCCGGCAAAATCAGGGGATCATTTTTTCCTCTGTTTACTTTGCAACTTCTTTTGGAGAGAATACCTTATTTCACGCTAATTAAAGTTTCAGTTTCTTATTTGGCTCTGTGAAAAAAATTCTTCCCTTTTCGATATGTAAAAGCTTCATTTTCTTTCCTACACGATACTGCCGTTAATTATGTTTTTTTTTTGAAACTATAGGCGACTTTACTCAATGATAAACAAGTCTGTTACAAGAAAAGGGAGAAGGAATCCAGGTGGCTGATCATACCAAACCTCCCCCATCCTTTCCCTAAAAGAAAAACAAGCAAGCTCATCCGCGGCTACATATGCTTCTCTAAAACAGTGCAAAGTCGTCGCCTTACCGAGCTCATCATCTTTTTTCGGCAATCATCTATCACCACCGCTCCTACTGCTCTATATTTTAACGGGTTGAGCACCGCCTGAACCAACTTCATCGGCTCGCTTTGAACTAACAACGAATGGACTCCCAACTGCTCTGCAAGGTTCAATCCCTTCCACAATGCAGTAGCCTCCATTGACGGCACATCAAGTGCAAACGAAACATGTTCAGTCTTAGCAGCAATGAATATCCCTAAAGAGTCTCGCTGCATCAACGTTTTATTTTATAACACCGGATGCAGGTCTAGTCCATCTAGATTGGACCACTGCGGTCTTCTTCTTTCGCGCCAAAGCCTAGCAACAATTTCACGAATGGAAAGAGTTGATCTTTCAGTTTTTCCACTTTCTCGTCATGGACTATCTGACAGCGCTCCCACCAGATATACCAACATGCAACCATAATCAGTTCAACTGCATTAGGTTCACTCAGTCCACACCACCTGGATTAGCTGAGCAAATCAAATCCTCTAGCACTGCGACCCTGATGTATCAGCATTCACTGTGGCTATTATAGTACTTTCAAAGCCTAGAAACCTACAAATATCTCTCGTCCGATCACATTGAAACAATAAATGTTTCAAATCTTCAGGTTCGGTTTTGCAAACAGGCACACCACTGCCCACTGGTGACTATATATGCCTTTTCGACAAAGTGCAATAGCATGGCACTCCATGTAGAATCCTCGAACTAAAAATCTGAACTTTAGGAGGTGCACACATTTCCCAAACTTTTTTCCATACCGGATGTGGATCAGCTGCTCCGGTGACTTCATCTAGCCGAGCTCTCCGTCTGTACTCTGCTCTCCATTCTTCATAATATGCAGACATAACAGAAAAACATCCAGATTTCGTAAAATGCCATGCTATGAAATCTGGCTGACCAAACGAAGGAAGAGAGATTTGAATAATCCTTACGACGTCCACATGCCAGAAATTATCCCGAACAAGCTGTTCATCCCACCCTCCTGTTATAGGATCAGTTTGTTCCTCAACAGTACGGAGTAAGCATCTGTTATGGCTAGAAGGGATCCACACATCAGACCAAATATTGATTGATCAGCCATCACCAGGTGTCCTTATCGCACCGTGTTTGAAAGCTTTCAGTACCGCCATGATGCTTTGCCAGGTGAAAGATGAACCTTTTTTAACACTGCCTTTAACAAGTCACCATCTGGGTAAAATTTAGCTCGTAATACCTTCTTCTCTCTTTGGAACACACATCTTCCACCAAGCCCTCCAATGCATTCTTCTTTTTTCTTGGGTACCACCCCACCAATTATGTTAACTCCCACCGTTATGTTTTTTTTCTTGGACTATTATACCCCTGCCTCAATCGAAACAGATGAAACTAGGAAAAAAGAGAAAAACAAAATGCTTGCGACCACGGTAAGGCACGGGCTCGTCTGAAGACGGTGGACCTCTGCTGCGGCTACTCTTCCTCTGTCGCCTCGCCGACATGTCGTCGTCTTTCTCCGCCGGGTTCGACTGCCGGGTCACTGTAAGTACCTTCCAACCCTGGCTTAAATCTACACCAAAGCAGCTGCGGAGGGGAGCCAAACGTCCAGGACTTTACTTCACGACTGATGCGGAGTAGGAATTATAGGCAACCAAACAGCTTGCACAACGTGGATTAGAGGTTGCCTCTACCCGAACAACATCTACGAAACCATGTTCTATAGTTGCGAGCAAAAGTTGTGAGCAACCAATCAGCCCGTAGGTGCATGCACGCGCAACTAGTTGTTAGTAGCATTCTTGATGTTTTAATTCGCCTATTATGCATTTTTCTGTTTTTAATTTCTCTACAATTACTGCTCCATACATGCACAAATGCAGATCAACAAGCGGATTCAATCAAATTAAGCCAACTTCTATTCGGAGTTCTCTCCCCAGATGCTGCTATTTTTTCATGTAAAAAAAATTGGTTACATTGAACTAGGGGTAGAAATGTCATTTTACATCCCAAGCTAACACCGTTCATGCTCAGAATGCACTAGAGTGTCATACAGGTAAGAAAATGAAGTTTACATGTCAAAAGGGAAGAAAAAGTTTTTCAGGGTCAAATAAGAAACTAAAACTTTAAGTAGTGTCGAATAAGGAATTCTCTCGATCTTTTGCCCTCTTTTATTTTGCCCTCATTTATTTGGCCCTATTTTTTTGGCACTCAATGATTTGCCCCTGTTGACCCAGGCCTACTACACAAAGACAAATGTGCCCTTCTCTTTGCTTCTTCCTCATCCGGCCATCCCAGGGACTAGCTCGTCGGTGGATACCCCAACAAGAAGCCCTCCTTCAGACCCCCCGACCAACACCTTATCTCGCCCAACTAGACAACAACTGCCTCTCCCCGGCTGAAAGGACGAAATGTCGCCTAGAGGGGTGTGAATAGGCGTTTAAAAACTCTTACGGATTTGGCTTGTAAGAATGCGGAATTAAACTATGTTTATTCTACAAGCACAAACCCTAAATATGCTAGGCTCAACTAAGTGCGACAACAACAACTAGAGCTAAGCAAGATAGGCACAATATATATGAACAACAAGTGATAGCAAGATATAATAGATACTTCAAGCTCGATGGCTATCACAAGGAAAGTAAGCTCGGATATAGAAATAACCGAGGCATGCAGAGACGAAGATGTATTCCCGTGTTCCCTTTCTTTGCAAGAAGGTACGTCACATTTGGAGTGGTGGAGGTCCCACGAAGGATTCCTCAACGCCACGAAGGCTCACCTTATTCTCCGAGCCAAACCCACGAATGATAATTGCCCTTTCCTTATGGTTAGCTTTTCCTCCACTCCGGAGATGGCAAGCTCCACAACCACTTCACAAGCTCCACGAAGGAGAAGCCCGGGCCCCTTCACAATCTTCCACGAAGAGGTCACCGAGACACCAACCAAGCCAACTAGGAGGTCACCCTCCAAGAGTAACAAGCTCACGGTCTCTCACTTGAACTAATCGTGGTGGAGAGCTCAACACTATGCAATGATGCAAAGTGATACGTCTCCAACGTATCGATAATTTCTTATGTTCCATGCTACTTTGTTGATGATACCTACATGTTTTATGCACATTATATGTCATATTTATGCATTTTCTGGAACTAACCTATTAACAAGATGCCGAAGAGCCAGCTTGCTGTTTTCTGCTGTTTTTGGTTTCAGAAATCCTAGTAAAGAAATATTCTCGGAATTGGACGAAACTTTCGCCCAGGGTCCTATTTTTGCACGAAGCTTCCAGAAGACCGAAGAGATAACGAAGTGGGGCCACGAGGCGGCCAGAGGGGAGGCCGGCGCGGCCCAGGCCCTGGCCGCGCCGACCTACCCCCTGGGCCCCTCGTGTGGCCCCCGCGTTGACCCTCCGCCTACTTAAAGCCTCCGTCGCGAAACCCCCGACACCGAGAGCCACGATACGGAAAACCTTCCGGAGACGCCGCCGCCGCGAATCCCATCTCGGGGGATTCAGGAGATCGCCTCCGCACCCTGCCGGAGAGGGGATTCATCTCCCGGAGGACTCTACACCGCCATGGTCGCCTCCGGAGTGATGAGTGAGTAGTTCACCCCTGGACCATGGGTCCATAGCAGTAGCTAGATGGTCGTCTTCTCCTTGTTGTGCTTCATTGTTGGATCTTGTGAGCTGCCTAACATGATCAAGATCATCTATCCGTAATACTATATGTTGTGTTTGTCGGGATCCGATGGATAGAGAGTACTATGATTATGGTGATTATCAATCTATTGTTCATGTGTTGTTTATGATCTTGCATGCTCTCCGTTACTAGTAGAGGCTCTGGCCAAGTTTTTACTCTTAACTCCAAGAGGGGGTATTTATGCTCGATAGTGGGTTCATGCCTCCATTGAATCTGGGACAGTGACAGAAAGTTCTAAGGTTGTGGATGTGCTGTTGCCACTAGGGATAAAACATTGATGCTATGTCTAAGGATGTAGTTGTTGATTACATTACGCACCATACTTAATGCAATTGTCTGTTGCTTTGCAACTTAATACCGGAGGGGGTTCGGATGATAACCCGAAGGTGGACTTTTTAGGCATAGATGCAGTTGGATGGCGGTCTATGTACTTTGTCGTAATGCCCAATTAAATCTCACTATATTTATCATATCATGTATATGCATTGTTATGCCTTTCTCTATTTGTCAATTGCCCGACCGTAATTTATTCACCCAACATGCTTTTATCTTATGGGAGAGACACCTCTAGTGAACTCGTGGACCCCGGTCCTATTCTTTACATAGCATACAATCTCATCGCAATTGTGTTTACTGTTTTCTTTGCAAACATCTTCCACTCGATACGTTTAATCCTTTGTTACAGCAAGCCGGTGAGATTGACAACCTCACTGTTTCGTTGGGGCAAAGTACTTGGGTTGTGTTGTGCAGGTTCCGCGTTGGCGCGAGAATCCTCGGTGTTGCGCCGCATCACATTTCGCGACCATCAACCTTCAACGTGCTTCTTGGCTCCTACTGGTTCGATTAAACCTTGGTTTCATACTGAGGGAAAACTTGCCACTGTGCGCATCATACCTTCCTCTTGGGGTTCCCAACGGACGTGTACATCTACGCGCATCAAGCACTTTTTCTGGCGCCGTTGCCGGGGAACTGAAGAAAAGCTACACCACAGAGATTTCTAACTCCCACGTCAACTACACGCCAGCAACTTTTTCTGGCGCCGTTGCCGGGGAGATCAAGACACGCTGCAAGGGGAGTCTCCACTTCTCAATCTCTTTACTTTGTTTTTGTCTTGCTTTATTTTATTTACTACTTTGTTTGCTGCACTAAATCAAAACACAAAAAAAATTAGTTGCTAGTTTTACTTTATTTACTGTCTTGCTCTTTATATCGAAAACACACAAAAAATTAGTTACTTGCATTTATTTTATCTAGTTTGTTTTATTTACCGTTGCTAAAATGAATACTCCTGAAAATACTAAGTTGTGTGACTTCACAAATGCAAATAATAATGATTTCTTATGCACACCTATTGCTCCACCTGCTACTACAAGCAGAATTCTTTGAAATTAAACCTCGCTTTACTCGAACTTGGTTATGAGAGATCAATTTTCGGGTGTTAGTTCTGATGATGCTGCTGCCCATCTCAATAATTTTGTTGAACTTTGTGAAATGCAAAAGTATAAAGATGTAGATGGTGATATTATTAAATTGAAAGTGTTTCCTTTCTCATTAAGAGGAAGAGCTAAAGATTGGTTGCTATCTTTGCCTAAGAATAGTATTGATTCATGGACTAAATGCAAGGATGCTTTTATTGGTAGATATTATCCTCCCGCTAAAATTATATCTTTGAGAAGTAGCATAATGAATTTTAAGCAATTAGATACTGAACATGTTGCTCAAGCTTGGGAGAGAATGAAAACTTTGGTAAAGAATTGCCCAACCCATGGACTGACTACTTGGATGATCATCCAAACCTTCTATGCAGGACTAAATTTTTCTTCGCGGAATTTATTGGATTCAGCTGCTGGAGGTACCTTTATGTCCATCACATTGGGGGCGGCTACAAAACTTCTTGATGATATGATGATAAATTACTCTGAATGGCACATGGAAAGAGCTCCACAAGGTAAGAAGGTAAATTCTGTTGAAGAAACCTCTTCCTTGAGTGATAAGATTGATGTGATTATGTCTATACTTGTGAATGGTAGATCTAATGTTGATCCAAATAATGTTCCTTTAGCTTCATTGGTTGCTCAAGAAGAAAATGTTGATGTGAATTTCATTAAAAATAATAATTTCAACAACAATGCTTATAGGAACAACTCTGGTAATAACTATAGGCTATATCCTTCTGCTAATGGTAATGGTTATGGTAATTCTTATGGGAATTCTTACAACAATAATAGGAATGTACCCCCTGGTCTTGAAGCCATGCTTAAAGAATTTATTAGTACACAAACTGCTTTTAACAAATCTGTTGAGGAAAAGCTTGATAAAATTGATACTATTGCTTCTAGAGTTGATAGACTTGCCTCCGATGTTAATCTTTTAAAATTGAAAGTTATGCCTAATAATGATATTGATAATAAGATTACTACTACAGCAAATGCCATCCAAGTTAGAATTAATGAGAATATAAGATTAATGGCTGAACTGCGTGCTAGGTGGGATAGAGAAGAAAATGAAAAACTAGCTAAAGAGAATAATGTAGCTAAAGTTTGGACTATTGCCACCACTAGTAATGCTAATTCTCCACATGTTGCTGCACCTCCTACTATCAATGGTAAAATAATTGGTGTTGGCAATGTTTCCACTCCTAGTGCAAAGCGAACAAAACTGCTGAAATTTTTTCCAACCTTGGGAACAATGATCCCATTGTTGTAGCTCATAATGATTTAGATTTTGATGATTGCCACATCTCTGAAGTTATAAAGTTCTTACAAAAACTTGCTAAAAGTCCTAATGCTAGTGCTATAAATTTAGCCTTTACAAAACATATTACAAATGCTCTCATAAAAGCTAGAGAAGAGAAACTAAAACTTGAAACTTCTATTCCTAGAAAGTTAGAGGATGGTTGGGAGCCCATCATTAAAATGAAATTCAATGACTTTGAATGTAATGCTTTATGTGATCTTGGTGCAAGTATTTCTGTTATGCCTAAAAAGATTTATGATATGCTTGACTTGCCACCATTGAAGAATTGTTATTTGGATGTTAATCTTACCGATAATGTTAAAAAGAAACCTTTGGGGAGGATTGATAATGTGCATATTACGGTTAACAATAACCTTGTCCCCGTTGATTTTGTTGTCTTGGATATCGAATGCAATGCATCTTGTCCAATTGTGTTGGGAAGACCTTTTTTCGAACTCGTTGGTGCTGTTATTGATATGAGGGAAGGTAATATTAAATATCAATTTCCTCTCAAGAAAGGTATGGAACACTTCCCTAGAAAGAGAATGAAGTTGCCTTTTGATTCTATTATTAGAACAAGCTATGATGTTGATGCTTCTACTCGATGTTACTTGATTTGCACTTTCTGCGCCTAGCTGAAAGGCGTTAAAGAAAAGCGCTTATGGGAGACAACCCATGTTTTTACCTACAGCAATTTTTTGTTTTATTGAGTCTTGGAAGTTGTTTACTACTGTAGCAACCTCTCCTTATCATGTTTTTGTGCCAAGTAAAGTTTCTATGTCAAAGTTGATGTTATATTTGGGATCGCTGCGCAGAAACAGCATTGCTGCCTGTCACGAATCTGGGCACAGTTCTCTGTAGAAAATTCGAAAAAATCTGCCAATTTACGAGCGTGATCCTCAGATATGTACGCAACTTTCATTAGTTTTGAGTTTTTCCATTTGAGCAAGTCTGGTGCCAGCTTTAAATTCGTCTTTACGGACTGTTCTGTTTTGACAGATTCTGCCTTTTATTTCGCATTGCCTCTTTTGCTATGTTGGATTTATTTCTTTGATCCACTAATGTCCAGTAGCATTATGCAATGTCCAGAAGTGAAAATAATGATTGTGTCACCTCTGAATGAGTGAATTATTAATGATGCACTAACCCTCTAATGAGTTTGCTTGAAGTTTGGTGTGAAGGAAGTTTTCAAGGGTCAAGAGAGGAGAATGATATACTATGATCAAGAGGAGTGAAAGCTCTAAGCTTGGGGATGCCCCCGTGGTTCACCCCTGCATATTCTAAGAAGACTCAAGCGTCTAAGCTTGGGGATGCCCAAGGCATCCCCTTCTTCATCGACAACATCATCGGGTTCCTCCCCGAAACTATATTTTTATTCAATCACATCTTGTGTTCTTTACTTGGAGCGTCGGTTTGCTTTTGTTTTTGTTTGAATAAAATGGATCCTAGCATTCACTTTGTGGGAGAGAGACACGCTCCGCTGTTGCATATGGACACATGTGTCCTTAGGCTTTACTCATAATGTTCAAGGCGAAGTTTCTTCTTCGTTAAATTGTTATATGGTTGGAATTGGAAAATGCTACATGTAGTAATTCTAAAAATGTCTTGGATAATGTGATACTTGGCAATTGTTGTGCTCATGTTTAAGCTCTTGCATCATATGCTTTGCACCCATTAATGAAGAAATACATAGAGCTTGCTAAAATTTGATTTGCA
>NC_061510.1:371356080-371373890 GCF_022539505.1 Lolium rigidum
AAACTCCTAGCTATGAATGATGCGCTAGAACATAACTATGTTTGGCTTGTTCCCGAAAATTTGTTTGATGAGAGTAGCAAGCCCAAGACTAATGAAAAGGGAGACGCTGAAACTTATGTATCCAATATACTATGCATGGTTGAGAAAACTCCAAACCCCGCTGTAGATGCACCACCCTTCGATAATATTTGAGTTCACACTTTCGCGCCTAGCCGAAAGGCGTTAAAGAAAAGCGCTTATGGGAGACAACCCATGTATTTTACTACAGTATTTTTGTTTTATATTTGTGTCTTGGAAGTTGTTTACTACTGTAGCAACCTCTCCTTATCTTTAGTTTTGAGTTTTGTTGTACCAAGTAAAGTCTTTGATAGAAAAGTAAGTACTAGATTTGGATTACTCGCAGCAGTTTCAGATTTCTTTGCTGTCACGAATCTGGGTCTATATCCCTGTAGGTAGCTCATGAAAATTATGCCAATTTACGAGCATGATCCTCGGATATGTACGCAACTTTCATTCAATTTGAGAATTTTCATTTGAGCAAGTCTGGTGGCCTAATAAAATCCATCTTTACGGACTGCTTCGTTTTGACAGATTCTGCCTTTTATTTCGCATTGCCTCTTTTGCTATGTTTGGATGAATTTCTTTGATCCACTAATGTCCAGTAGCTTTATGTAATGTCCAGAAGTGTTAAGAATGATTGTGTCACCTCTGAACATGTGAATTTTTATTATGCACTAACCCTCTAATGAGTTGTTTCGAGTTTGGTGTGGAGGAAGTTTTCAAGGATCAAGAGAGGAGTATGATGCAATATGATTAAGGAGAGTGAAAGCTCTAAGCTTGGGGATGCCCCGGTGGTTCACCCCTGCATATATTAAGAAGACTCAAGCGTCTAAGCTTGGGGATGCCCAAGGCATCCCCTTCTTCATCGACAACATTATCGGGTTCCTCCCGTGAAACTATATTTTTATTCGGCCACATCTTATGTACTTTGCTTGGAGCGTCGTTTGTTTTTTTTTTGTTTTGTTTGAATAAAATGGATCCTAGCATTCACTTTATGGGAGAGAGACACGCTCCGCTGTTGCATATGGACAAATATGTCCTTAGGCTCTACTCATAGTATTCATGGCGAAGTTTCTCCTTCGTTAAATTGTTATATGGTTGGAATTGGAAAATGCTACATGTAGTAACTCGTAAAATGTCTTGGATAATTTGATACTTGGCAATTGTTGTGTTCATGTTTAAGCTCTTGCATCATATACTTTGCACCCATTAATGAAGAAATACTTTGAGCTTGCTAATTTGGTTTGCATATTTGGTTTCTCTAGAGTCTAGATAACATCTAGTATTGAGTTTTGAACAACAAGGAAGACGGTATGGAGTCTTATAATGTTTACCATATGTCTTTTATGTGAGTTTTGCTGTACCGTTCATCCTTGTGTTTGTTTCAAATAACCTCTCATGCATCCAAAATACTTGAGCCAACCACTATGCCATTTGTGTCCACCATACCTACCTACTACATGGTATTTATCCGCCATTCCAAAGTAAATTGCTTGAGTGCTACCTTTAAAATTCCATCATTCACCTTTGCAATATATAGCTCATGGGACAAATAGCTTAAAAACTATTGTAGTATTGAATATGTACTTATGCACTTTATATCTTATTAAGTTGCTTGTTGAGCGGTAACCATGTTTCGGGGACGCCATCAACTATTCTTTGTTGGATATCATGTGAGTTGCTATGCATGTCCGTCTTGTCTGAAGCAAGAGAGATCTACCACCTTCATGGTTGGAGCATGCATATTATTAGAGAAGAACTTTGGGCCGCTAACTAAAGCCATGATTCAAGGTGGAAGTTTCAGTTTGGACACATATCCTCAATCTCATATGAGAATAATAATTGTTGCCACATGCTTATGCATAAAAGAGGAGTCCATTATCTCGTTGTCCATGTTGTCCCGGTATGGATGTCTAAGTTGAGAATAATCAAAAGCGAGAAATCCAAATGCGAGCTTTCTCCTTAGACCTTTGTACGAGGCGGCATGGAGGTACCCCATTGTGACACTTGGTCAAAACATGTGCATTGCAAAGATCCAGTTAGTCCAAGCTAATTAGGACAAGGTGCGGGCACTATTAGTATACTATGCATGAGACTTGCAACTTGTAAGATATAATGTACATAACTCATATGCTTTATTACTACCGTTGACAAAATTGTTTCATGTTTTCAAAATAAAAGCTCTAGCACAAATATAGCAATCGATGCTTTCCTCTTTGAAGGACCATTCTCTTTACTTTTATGTTGAGTCAGTTCACCTATCTCTCTCCACCTCAAGAAGCAAACACTTGTGTGAACCGTGCATTGATTCTTACATACTTGCATATTGTACTTGTTATATTACTCTATGTTGACTATTATCCATGAGATATACATGTTACAAGTTGAAAGCAACCGCTGAAACTTAATCTTCCTTTGTGTTGCTTCAATGCCTTTACTTTGAATTTATTGCTTTATGAGTAACTCTTATGCAAGTCTTATTGATGCTTGTCTTGAAAGTATTATTCATGAAAAGTCTTTGCTATATGATTCATTTGTTTACTCATTATCTTTGTCATTGCTTCGAATCGCTGCATTCATCTCATATGCTTTACAATAGTATTGATCAAGATTATGATAGCATGTCACTTCAGAAATTATCTTTGTTATCGTTTACCTACTCGAGGGCGAGTAGGAACTAAGCTTGGGGATGCTTGATACGTCCCAAACGTATCTATAATTTCTTATGTTCCATGCTACTTTATTGATGATACTCACATGTTTTATACACATTATATGTCATTATTATGCATTTTCCGGCACTAACCTATTGACGAGATGCCGAAGAGCCGATTCGTCGTTTTCTGCTGTTTTTGGTTTCAGAAATCCTACAAAGGAAATATTCTCGGAATTGGACGAAATCAACGCCCAGGGTCCTATTTTTCCACGAAGCTTCCAGAAGACCGAGGGGGAAACGAAGTGGGGCCACGGGGCACCGCCACACTAGGGCGGTGCGGCCTAAGGGGGGCCCGCGCGGCCCTAGCGTGTGGGGCCCCCGTGACTGCTCCGACTCCGCCCTTCCGTCTACTTAAAGCCTTCGTCGCGAATACCCCAGTACCGAGAGCCACGATACGGAAAACCTTCCAGAGACGCCGCCGCCAATCCCATCTCGGGGGATTCAGGAGATCGCCTCCGGCACCCTGCCGGAGAGGGGAATCATCTCCCGGAGGGCTCTTCATCGCCATGATCGCCTCCGGATCGATGTGTGAGTAGTTCACCCTTGGACTATGGGTCCATAGCAGTAGCTAGATGGTTGTCTTCTCCTCATTGTGCTATCATGTTAGATCTTGTGAGCTGCCTATCATGATCCAGATCATCTATTTGTAATCCTACATGTTGTGTTTGTTGGGATCCGATGAATATTGAATACTATGTCAAGTTGATTATCAATCTATCATATATGTTGTTTATGTTCTTGCATGCTCTCCGTTGCTAGTAGAGGCTGCGGCCAAGTTGATACTTGTGTCTCCAAGAGGGAGTATTTATGCTCGATAGTGGGTTCATGCCTCCATTGAATGCGGGACGAGTGACGTAAAGTGCTAAGGTTGTGGTTGTGATGTTGCCAGTAGGGATAAAACATCGATGCTTTGTCTAAGGATATTTGTGTTGATTACATTACGCACCATACTTAATGCAATTGTCTGTTGTTTGCAACTTAATACTGGAAGGGGTTCGGATGATAACCTGAAGGTGGACTTTTTAGGCATAGATGCATGCTGGATAGCGATCTATGTACTTTGTCGTAATGCCCTGATTAAATCTCATAGTACTCATCATGATATATGTATGTGCATTGTTATGCCTTCTTTATTTGTCAATTGCCCAATGATATGTCTCCGACGTATCGATAATTTCTTATGTTCTATGCCATATTATTGATGATACCTACATGTTTTATGCACACTTTATGTCATATTCGTGCATTTTCTGGAACTAACCTATTAACAAGATGCCGAAGTGCCGATTCTGTTTTCTGCTGTTTTTGGTTTCGAAATCCTAGTAACGAAATATTCTCGGAATTGGACGAAATCAAAGCCCGGGGGCCTATTTTTCCACGAAGCTTCCGGAAGTCCGAAGACGAGACGAAGAGGGGCCACGGGGTGGCCAAACCCTAGGGCGGCGCGGCCCCACCCCCGGCCGCGCCGGCCTATGGTGTGGGCCCCCGTGCCGCCTCTTAACTTGCCCTTCCGCCTACTTAAAGCCTCCGTGACGAAACCCCCGGTACCGAGAGCCACGATACGGAAAACCTTACCGAGACGCCGTCGCCGCCGATCCCATCTCGGGGGATCCGAGGAGATCGCCTCCGGCACCCTGCCGGAGAGGGGATTCATCTCCCGGAGGACTCTACACCGCCATGGTCGCCTCCGGAGTGATGAGTGAGTAGTTCACCCCCGGACTATGGGTCCATAGCGGTAGCTAGATGGTTGTCTTCTCCTCATTGTGCTTCATTGTTGGATCTTGTGAGCTGCCTAACATGATCAAGATCATCTATCCGTAATTCTATATGTTGTGTTTGTCGGGATCCGATGGATAGAGAATACTATGTCATGTTAATTATCAAGTTATTATACATGTGTTGTTTATGATCTTGCATGCTCTCCGTTTCTAGTAGAGGCTCGGCCAAGTTTTTACTTTTAACTCCAAGAGGGAGTACTTATGCTCGATAGTGGGTTCATGCCCGCATTGACACACGGGACGAGTGACGGAAAGTTCTAAGGTTGTGTTGTGCTCGTTGCCACTAGGGATAAAACATTGGCGCTATGTCCGAGGATGTAGTTGTTGATTACATTACGCACCATACTTAATGCAATTGTCCGTTGCTTTGCAACTTAATACCGGAGGGGGTTCGGACGATAACCTCGAAGGTGGACTTTTTAGGCATAGATGCGGTTGGATGGCGGTCTATGTACTTTGTCGTAATGCCCAATTAAATCTCACTATACTTATCATGTCATGTATGTGCATTGTTATGCCCTCTCTATTTGTCAATTGCCCGACTGTAATTTGTTCACCCAACATGCTTTTATCTTATGGGAGAGACACCTCTAGTGAACTGTGGACCCCGGTCCATTCTTTAATACTGAAATACAAATCTGCTCGCAATACTTGTTTTACTCGTTTTCTCTGCAAACAATCATCTTCCACACAATACGGTTAATCCTTTGTTACGAGCAAGCTCGGTGAGATTGACAACCTCACTCGTTTCGTTGGGGCAAAGTACTTTGGTTGTGTTGTGCGGGTTCCACGTTGGCGCCGGAATCTCCGGTGTTGCGCCGCACTACATCCCGCCGCCATCAACCTTCAACGTGCTTCTTGACTCCTACTGGTTCGATTAAACCTTGGTTTCTAACTGAGGGAAACTTGCCGCTGTGCGCATCACACCTTCCTCTTGGGGTTCCCAACGGACGTGTCAACTACACGCATCACCCAACTGTAATTTGTTCACCCAACATGCGTTTATCTTATGGGAGAGACACCACTAGTGAACTGTGGACCCCGGTCCAATTCTTTACATCTTAAATACAATCTACTGCAATTGTTCTTTACTGTTCTTCGCAAACAAACATCATCATCCACACTATACATCTAATCCTTTGTTTACAGCAAGCCGGTGAGATTGACAACCTCACTGTTACGTTGGGGAAAAGTACTTTGATTGTGTTGTGCGGGTTCCACGTTGGCGCCGGAATCCCGGTGTTGCGCCGCACTACACTCCGCCACCAACAACCTTCACGTGCTTCCTTGACTCCTACTGGTTCGATAACCTTGGTTTCTTACTGAGGGAAACTTACTGCTGTGCGCATCACACCTTCCTCTTGGGGTTCCCAACGGACGTGTCAACTACACGCAGCAGGGGGGGGGTCGAAGAAAGGCAGTAGGGTGGCCAGACCAGCCCTAGGCGCGGCCTGGTCTTGGCCCGCGCCTAGGGTGGTGTGGGCCCCCTGGCCTCCACCGACATCGCCCCTCCGCCTATTTATTAACGATCTCGTGAAAAACCTAAACACCCGAGCCTTCATCCACGAAAAGTTTCGTCGCGGCCGCCATTGCAGACCCTAGCTCGGGAGGGTTCTGAAGCTCTTCCCGGCACCCTGCCGGAGGGGGAAATCATCGCCGGAGGCATCTACATCGCCATGCCCGCCTCCGAAGTCATGCGTGAGTAGTTCATCCCTTGACTATGGGTCCATAGCAGTAGCTAGATGGTTGTCTTCTCCAATTTGTGCCTCATGTTTAGATCTTGTGAGTTGCCCTACATGATTAAGATCATTCTTATTTAATGCTACATGTTGTGTTTGCTGGGATCCGATGAATATTGAATACCATGTTGAGATCGATTATATATTCTTGTCGTATGTTATTTGTGATCTTGCATGCTCTCCGTTGCTAGTAGATACTCTGGCCAAGTAGATGCTTGTGACTTCAAGAGGGAGTATTTATGCTCGATAGTAGGTTCATGCCTCTAGTTTTCTGGAAGAGTGACAATAACTTTTAAGATTGTAGATGTGCTATTGATACTAGGGAGAAAACAACAATGTTTTATCCAAGGGTAATTCTATTTTTTTTACACGCATTGCTTAATGCGATAATTTGTTGCTTGCAACTTAATACTGGAAGGGGTTCATATGATAACTGGAAGGTGGATTATTAGTCATAGTCGCAGTTGGATTACGGTCTATGTATTATGTTGTAATGCCCAAATGAATCTCATAGTAATCATCTTGTCATGTATGGTCGATATTCTATCAATTGCCCAGCTGTAATTTATTCACCCAGCATGTTATTTATCTTTATGGAGAGACACCTCTAGTGAACTGTGGATCCCGGTCCTTTCCTTTACACTGATAAATTCATCCACTGCAATCATGTTCTGTTTACATTCTGCAAGCAATGTTCTCTTTAATTAGTGCAAACGTCTCCTTCCACTCGATACGTTTAATCATGTGTGTTCAATAAAACCGGTGAGATTGACAACCTCGATGTAAGTTGAGGCAAAGTATTTTGGTTGTGTTGTGTGCAGGTTCCACGTTGTTGCTGACGCAGGTAGTGCGCCCTGCCACAAGTCAGCTAGCAACATCTTCAGAAGTGACGCCTTTCTCTTACTGGTCAATTAAATCTTAGTTTCTTACTGAGGGAAAACTTGCTGCTGTGCTCATCACACATTTGCAAGTCCTCATTTTTTCACATGCACGCATGTTCAGTTGCAAGGAAATAATTTTTTTGGGTTGCATCAAAAAGATTTTTCATAGCACAAAATATTAGGTAATTTTGAGATAGACTGTTGTGAATTTTAGGTTTTGAAGTTTTATGCTTTGACATACTATTTGGTATGATTTGGGTCATGGATTTTGTTTCAACATGATTCCCAAGTACACTTTTCTTTTGCAAGGCCTCATTTTTTCACATGCACGCATGTTTGTTGCAAGGAAATAAATTTGTTTCTGTTGCATCAAAAAGATTTTTCATAGCACAAAATACTTGCAGAGCATAGCATAAATATTTGTGTTTATCACAGAAAGAATGTTCCATGATGTCAAGAATATGTTCTATAGCACCACAAAAATGATGCTTCTGTTAATCTGTTAATCAAGAGGAATGCTTCCTCTGTCAAAACGTGTTGCCGTCGCTAAGGAATACACACGGAAAAAATAGTGCTACCATTGATAAGGAATGCTTCCGATGGGGTGGTTCAGATCAAGGAATGCGCACTGAAAAATAGTGGATCCATCTTGTGGGTACAGCCTGGTCCGATCGGAAGCAATCCATCCGAAGCCCATTAATTCCTAGCGGTACCTGGCCTGCTATCAAGAATCAAACCTCATGTTTCACACCATGTGATCATTGAGGCAGATTTTTAGTGGAAGAGAACAGTATCATTGATAGCTAGACCACAACAGTCGATCACTTAACGAATATCGAAATCTCACTACTTTGGGTTTTAGTAGACGCACTATATATATTTGTTTAGGTTGTACTCAACTTTTGCAGATCTCTCATTTTATGCATAAGGTGTCAAGTGGGTCCCGGCAAAGTCCCAATTATAGTGTATCTTGTCATTTCTATCACAAATTTGAGACAAAATTTTAAATTAAAATTTAAAAAATGATAAAATGAACAATAAGAGAGATTCTGGCGGGATCGCGCTTATCTCTATATTTGTATGAGACCGACATTGCAGCGTGCAGCAACATGCATGCAACAACGACCCGGTGCCCACCGACGTCCTCACACGAAACACGCGTGACCGCGACGTGCCTAGCTTCCGGCACTAGCGTTTTTGTGTTTCTGGATATGGAGCACGTACGTGTAAGCATTCCTGGCATCCGAGCGCAGCGTCTCGCAAGGTTAAAAGGAAGGAGACGATCGGCCGGAAGCACACAGCCGCGCGCGCAGAACCTGGTTAGCTACTACTGTATTTTCTCGGTGGAAAGGGTGAAGCGGCTAGATTGTTTCTCGCGCGCGAAGCAGCTGCTCGGGCTCGGAGAAGATGGCCGGCGATGGAGGCGGCGACGGTGGAGAGCGCAATACGGACGCACTGGAGGGCGTGCGCGCCATCCTGTTTAAGCCGTCCGATCCCCTCGACGACTCGCTGTCCACGAGGATCGCCGGCGCCAACTTCAACGACGCCGGCCTCGGCCTAGCCGGGCTGCTCGGCTCGCTCGCCTCCACTGGATTCCAGGCGTCTCATCTCGGCGACGCCATAGACATCGTCAACCAGATGGTACACACCACCCGCATTTCACCACAGTTTGCCTTTTGAGCATGTGATCAGATCAGTAGTAGCCGGTATCTATTCTTCCTTTTACTAACTCTCCTTACATTTTACTGGCGCTTTGTGCAACGTGCATTGAAGTTGGATTGGAGGTTGTCTCACGAGAAGCCAAGTGAGGACTGTGATGAAGCTGAGCTTGACCCCAAACACAAAGAATCTGTCAAGTGCAAGATATTTCTTGGTTTCACTTCAAACCTTGTGTCTTCTGGCATACGGGATGTCATCCGGTTTCTAGTTCAGCATCACATGGTAAATACTCCAAGTTTGCACCACTTATGTGTGCAAACCTGAAAACATACGAAGTTCACATATATGTCCTGCTAATTTAAAATCTGTTAGTACAAGTACGACAAATCTATTAATATATATATTCTCTTTATCGAAAAAACAAGTACGACAAATCGCCTAGCTAGAGATGTTTGCTCAGGTTACTATCATATACCTATAAGAATAACGGAACATAAAGTATAAGCATCCAAGTGTCAACCAACATAGCCATTGCTTACTCGTGTACAAATCCGTTGATAGTTAATTTGAACAAAATCATGTTCTTCAGGTGGATGTTATTGTTACGACTGCCGGTGGAATAGAGGAAGATCTCATAAAATGCCTTGCACCGACGTACCGAGGTGATTTTTCTCTACCCGGAACAATGCTGCGCTCAAAAGGACTGAACCGGATAGGAAATCTGTTGATGCCCAATGATAACTATTGCAAGTTTGAAAAATGGATCATGCCACTCCTTGATCAGATGCACCTGGAACAATCTACCAAGGTATTAATTCCACTTGGCTGAGATTCGCATCAGCATGTTTGAATAATAAAAGTTTTTTTATATAATTAAAATGTTTATACTGTTTCATATAGATAGCATGAGCTGACGTTTTCCTTTTCACTTATTTCTCACTGATGTTCCTGTATAAACTGCGACAGTTTCATTAATAGAAATCGACGAGCAGATCTCCCATTATTTGGGTACCCTACTTTATGTGCTTGATTATGTGCACATGGAAGATTCTGATGCATAAATTAGAAACATGTTTCAATTAACTGAAATATTTGGAAACAATTAAGTCAAATATTTATCAATATTATGGAAAATACTATTTTTTTTGAAGCAAAACCTCCATTGCACAGAAGCAAATTTCCAGCTAAAATATTTTTAAGTATTATAAAATATACAATTTTGTTGGAAGACATTCTCTAGTCAATGCAAACAGTTCTCCAATCTATAGCTTCATTGTCGACAGTCTCTATGTTTTTGTAATCTTCATGAATATATCTTACTATCTGCAGAATGTTTGGACACCATCAAAGGTGATTGCTCGCCTCGGCAAAGAAATAAATGACGAAAGCTCCTACCTATACTGGGCACACAAGGTGACATGCTGAGTTTTGACTTTTGACTAAACATATATGTTCTTCGCAAAGTATCAAAAAGTCTACATGCGTGTCTATATAAATAATTTGGTTAAGAAATGAGATAAAGTAGGTTTGATGAGGAAAATGAATGAATACGCATGTTTTTGTTTAGATTTTAGGCTGTGCAAGATTAAAAATTATACTGTGCTGACTAGTTAAAATTGACCAGAACAATATTCCTGTATACTGCCCAGCATTGACTGATGGATCAATCGGAGATATGTTGTTTTGCCATGCAGTTCGCAATCCTGGTCTTATTATTGACATTGTGCAAGGTAAGTTCCACTGTACCTGCTCTTTTGCTTTCGTTGCAATTTCAAATGCTTGAAAGTTTCCTGCAGATGTAAGGCTGATGAATGGTGAAGCAATTAATGCAACCCCAAGGAAGACAGGGGCTATAATTCTTGGTGGAGGCCTTCCAAAGCATCATATATGCAATGCAAATATGCTCCGCAATGGTGCAGATTATGCAGTCTACATCAACACAGCTCAAGAGTTTGATGGCAGTGACTCAGGAGCACATCCGGATGAAGCTGTTTCATGGGGAAAGATCAATGGTTCAGCCAAACCTGTAAAGGTATATGTATACACACCATCACTGGTTTCAGATGCCTTTTCAGTTTTGTGGTTTGCATACTGTTAGACTCTAGTTACTAAAAAGTTCCATGTGTTTATAGATCCTGAAACACATGCCAATTTTTATTGCAACTGGTTTGTAAAAAATATATGTATCCATGTCTTGACCTGGCGTCTGATTTCTAAGCATCTTCATTTATGGTTTTTCTACGCACACGTTCAGCATTGTAGGATATTGTTGTGTATGGTCTTCGGGTCCGGTTTTCCTTATTGACTAGATCATTTCCCCTCTTCTTATAATGCAATGCGGGAACTCCCCGCTCTCTGACGAGGTTCCGTAAAAAAAGAATATTGTTGTGTAATGATGTCAACATATCCTATTGGATTATTATTACAGCAATCTAACGTTTTAGCTTTTTGAAATGTAGGTCCATTGTGATGCGACGATCGCTTTCCCCTTACTCGTTGCCGCAACATTTGCACGTAGGTTTCATGGCGCAAATTGAATCATTTGAATTCCTGATGGCGAAAAAAGGACCTTGATTGAATTGTTATTTATGCATCTATGCTTTCAAACCACTCATCTGGTTCTTAGTGATTTCAACTTTCATTGTACCTGGAGGTTCCATTTGTATGCTCAAGTGAGACTATGTATGGACTATGGAGTGTCATGTTGCATTTGTGCCATTATACATTTTTCATCATCAACAACAACAATAACATTAAAGCCTTTTAACCAAGTAATATGGTAGGTTAGATATGAAACCCAACAGAAAAAGGGAGCAAAACAAGGAGAAAAGAAGAAAAAAAAAAGAGAAATTAAGGTTCCGGCACATGGATCGCTGATCTTCATCTGCCTTGAGAAATTTTAACTTTATTATATAAGCATATATGGCGAGGATAAAAATAACATTGCATTGAATTTTCAGTTTCTCTTTTAATAATAGGAAAACTTGTGATCTGTGGACACTGAGCCGGATCCTCATGTCCGCGCAAGCCTCAAAACACCGTGCATTTGTGCTTGTTCTCCAGTTTCTGTACAAATGGTTTTTTCTTGTATGGGAAAGTTATCGCACACCATTGAGTCGACAATATGAAGATGTTTGGATGGATCATTTCTCAAAAATCCTTAACTATACAACAGAGTGTCGGCATACATAATAAGGGTCCCTTTGACTGAAAGGATTTGCATAGAATAATTGGAGGATTCAAATCCGTAGGGCATTTTTTTTCCACGTTGGTTGTTTTGATTTTTGTGATTAAATCCCATAGAATTTTTTCCTAAAGAGTCATTTGCGCTAAATTTAAGAAAAACTAACATCCACTTAAATCTCTTTCTCAGAGTCCTTTGATTTTCCTACAATGACATTACATAAATTTTGATGCATATGAAATCCTGTAAAATTAGAATGAACATGACGACATGGCAATACTACGTTTTCCTAAGTCTGTATTTCTTCTATCTGCGTGGGTGGAACTGCTGCGGCATCGGTGTATTTGAGGCGGAGGAGAAAATATCTGGGCATCGAAGACGGTGGGGAGAAATAGGCCAAGAGCCAGAGAACGTGCTGGGCTCTCCATGTCGTTTCCTTGCACCACGATGTGCAACGACACAACCCTGACTCCTTCCTCCCCGACACGCGCACAGGTCTCGAGGAACCCTAGCGCTACCGCCACCATCTCCACCCCGCTGGCCGATGGCACCCCCCAACTCCACTCCGCTGTTATCCTCCTCCTCCTCATGTCGCCCCTCGAAGTTGTCCCTTTCTCCCCCCCCCCCCCGAGCTCGTGCACGCCAGCACAAGCTCCGACCGATGTGTTCTTGACCTCCCCCTACCCCAATCTCCTCAAGCAGCAGTTTCCCGCTAAAAAAAAGTTTGTTACTCGTACTACCTTTGTTCGGGATTATAAGGCCCACATGCATATATAGATCATCAATTTGACCAACATAACATGAATTTTACAAAATAAAAATCATATCATTAGAAAGTAGAACATCTAAACTTTATAATGATATACACTATATTTTAAAATGTATTCTTTCTATTATGTTGCCTAAATTTACAACTTGGGGACATATGCCAGCCTCATAATTCTGAACGGAGGGAGTAATTGATTAGATTAGTTGGGCCGTCAGCAGCTCAAAATGTTTAGCCCGAAAAAGCCCAAGAGAATATCCACCTAAGCAAAGTAATAAAGGAGAAAGAGAACAGACCGGGGGGACAGCCGCCGCGCGGAACCTGATTCGGGAAAGCCAAGCTTGTTTCACTGCGCGGCGGCGGCGGTTCGGGCTCCGGGGATTCGCCGGAGATGGCCGGCGAGGGAAGCAGCGGCGGAGGGAGAAGCGCGGACCCGCTGGAGGGCGTGCGAGCCATCGTGCTGAAGCCGTCTGAGTCCCTGGACGAGTCGCGGTTCACGATGATCGCCGGCGCCGGCCTCGGCCTTGACGGGCTGCTCGGGTCGCTCGCCTCCACGGGGTCCGTGGCGTCCTACCTTGGCGACGCCACCGACGTCGTCAATCAGATGGTACGTGCGGTGCGCCACCCGCGAACCTCAGTCGCGATAGATATCCGTTTGAGCGTGGGATTAGTCGTAGTTTGTAAGTGGACATTTAGCTTGCAAGCCGAGGTGAAGTAGATAATTTCATCCGGTATATTTCTTCTGCGCGTGGGTAGTTGGATTAGTTGCGAGATGAAGCTGATGAGTGCTCTGTTTTCCCCCAAAATGTTGAACTTCGAGTCAAAGTATGTGCACAAAACAAGCTGGGAGAAATCTACATGAAGGGAACTGTGTCAACTATCATCACCTGGCATGCTTCAGAAACATACTCTTTTTCCGAAATTTCTGCTGATTTTGCTACACTTGTTACATCTTTACTAACTCTTCCTTCCTTGTGTTTGGCTGCAATGAAGTTAGATTGGAGGTTTTCTCATGAGAAGCCAACTAAGGATTGTGATGAGGCTGAACTTGACCCGATATACAGAGAATCTGTCAAGTGCAAGATATTTCTGGGTTTCACTTCGAACCTTGTGTCTTCTGGCATATGCAATGTAGTCCGGTTTTTAGTTCAACATCACATGGTAAATACTCCAACTTTGTATCGTGTATATCTTTATAAGAATCTATCTAGTAGAAGTATGCCTAGTCGTATAGAGACATTATTTTCCAGTTCACTAACTTCACTAAGTACATAGCCATTGATACTAATTTCCTTACCCATTATTTTCCCACAAGAATGTGTTCTTGAGGTTGATGTCATTGTTGCGACTGCTGGGGGTATAGAGGAAGACCTCATATAATGCCTCGCACCAACGAACTGAGGCAAATTTTCTTTACCTGGGGCACTGCTGCGTTCAAAAGGACTTAATCGGATAGGAAGTCGGTTGGTGCCCAATGATAACTATTGCAAGTTTGATAACTGGATCATCCCACTCTTCGACAAGATGCTACAAGAGCAATCTATTGGCGTAATCATGCCTACTGGTTGGTAACAACCTGTTTGAATTTTCTCTTAAAAACTTATTTGAATTTTAGTTCCATGTATCGCTGTCAACTGAATTCCGCAAATAATGTGGATTGTGCTACGTTTCCTTGCGTGTGTCATGGGCCCATTATGGTGCACACAGAAGCTGCTGATGCATATTTGGCTGTAAATGTAATTACATAAGATGCATGAATACAAGTAGATCAATTATATCTTGGGTTTATATAAACTAGTGATATAATCTTGATATGTTTCTCTTACAATCTCTTGAACCTCGTTCAATGGAACCCAGTTATTTTTCTGAAACGGAAAATAAGCAGCAAGCCTGGAAGGATTTTTGTTAAAAGAATGGAACTAATTTTGATTAAAAGTACTTGTAACAATATTTTTTCACATGTTAAAATAAAGATACTAAAAAGTTGAAATTCTACCTGACTAGTTGAACTCTATTTTAGTAAATTGCCTCCATGAGTTTCTTTCTTTCAGATGTATTAGTTACCGTCGCCCTTTGGGTCGCTTCATAAATTTCCAGAAATGAGTACTACCTCGGTTCCTATTTAATCGACGCTAGCCATCACGTACGCATATGCTCGGGTAAGCACCACTTTGCGTCGATTAAGACGGTACGGAGGGAGTACATGTTATGGAATATCGGGGCTACAGGATATTTCGAAGTGTAATGTGTGTATCATGCTATATAAGTTTATGCACAAATTGCTGAAATCTAAGTGAGAACGTTGCACTTTGTAATGCGTGAATTCACTGTAATAGCTTCAGTGCCAACCGATTTTTTTTTATATTTTTGTTATCTTCATCAATTTCTTGTTACCTTCAAAATGTCTGGAGTCTGGACACCATCAAAAGTGATTACTTGTCGTGGCAAAGAAATAAATGATGAAAGCTCCTACCTTCATTGGGCATACAAGGTAACATGTTTTTGGCTAAACCTTTGCTTTCTTACAAATTATAAAAAAATTCCACAGAAGTGTGCAAATGCCGATCATATTTAAGAAGTTTGTAAATAACTTTGTTGGATAAGCACTTAGTAAACTAGTGTTTCTTCCTTAGAAAAAAAATGAATTGATCTACTTGAGAATTTTGTGGGCTTTTAGTCTGTTATTGGCGTCATTTCACCCTAAAAATTACTTTCAGCATTTAGTCGTAGATTTTACCCAGAAATAGTAGCCATGCTTGAACCATTCTTTAATATTATCTGAAGTGGGATATAGTTTAGCAGATGTAAACATGATTCAGTGACTGCCTACCAGGCCGTTACCCTTATTGTGTGTGTTCACTTTACTGTTGGGGTGAAATTCTTACTTTCAAGAGTTTTTGTGCATAGTCTCAAGTCGCATAGTGCTGACACAGTTAAATTGACTAGACCAATATTCCTGTATCCTGCCCAGCATTCACTGATGTATCACTTGGAGACATGTTGTTTTCTCACGCAGTTTGCAATCCTGGTCTTATTATTGATATTGTACATGGTAATTTCCATCAATTCATGCAATAATGGTGTAGAGCATCAACCTGGGGCTCATTGCCTGTCATAGATAGACAGCTCATAGTGATTCGATCTATGGATAAATAAATTGTTAAAAATTCATTTCATACCTTGTGCTCTCAATCCTTGAGGAGGCTAAACTTTGGTTGCGTGTAGCTCGGTGGCTGTGGTTGGCGGTGGCCACACAGCCCGCCCGGGATCGACTCCCAGAGGGAGCGATTTTCCGGGTGTCTCATCGGGGGCTCTGCCCCAGAATAAAAAATGTTAGTTTCCTCCCGCGGTTCGGTTAGAGGTATTGCAGTGCTTCCCACTGCCACAGGGTTTAACCCTGGAGTTGACTAGGCTCGCGGTTTAGTACGTGTGCTATCTAGCTTGTGCACTAGAGGGGTGTGTGTGCGTGTGGTGTGCGTGTGGAGTGTGTTAGTGCATAAGTTCAGATACTACAGCTGTACTAAGTTGAGGAAATCTCAAAAAAAAAAAAAAAAAACTTTGGTTGCTTGCTGGTATAAAGGCGTTGCGTTAGCTGCCCTTGCACTCGAAACCTCGCATAGTGACTGAGAGCTGGCCGGCAAAGTCGGCCTTTTATAGCTTCAGTTTCAGTTTCTCTCTTCTTCTCCTTTTTTGTATCTTCTTCGCTTATTTTCTTTTGGTAGCCTTGCTACATTCTTGTATGCTCCCATCTTCTTGACGAATTTTCTTCTAATATACAAAGACACAGGCTTCGGCGTGCGTTCGAGAAAAAAAATTCATCTCATACAACGCCAATCAAGAAAAAATATTTTAGCAACTAAATCTAAAACGTGAAAGACAAATATGTGAAGTTTTTGTACATCACTAAATAAAAAACAACGAATCCAAACATTTATCGGAGCACCACCATCTGCGATAGAGCCAAGAGCCGATGCCTTTGTGTCGTCCGCTACCCGTACAACTATTATCTGATGCCTCCGTGGCCCATAGGCCATAGCTGTCGCCTGGTCGAGCACTCCATGGTGTCTGCACCAAGGCTGGGACCGGAGGTTGCGGTGCTTCATCTTGTCGGTGTGGCTGATTGGCAGGGTATGGATTGCCTGCCACGACCCTTGGAAAGGAACATAGCAAAAGCTTACTGATATCCAAACTACTTGTATATGTACCATGTAGCAGCCAAGCGGAACACCATGACATGTCGCCCAAGCCCTTTGCCTTGGCTTCTGGGTGACCACTTATTCAACCCTTGCTCTTAGAGCAGACAGCTTCTCCACTGTGCTCATGTAAAAAGACAGTAGGGAAATAATTATAGTTTTTTTTTGATAATCACTACACTTTATTGATTACTGAATATCAAAGGCAAGTCCATCCCTAACAAAGTCTGGGATCTCAGCGAGGTACAGCTTACAAACAGACGGCTCCTTAGCTCGAGCAAGATTATGAGCCCCAACATTACACACACGATTCACATAAGTAAAGGTACAGGCACTAAAAAGGGAGGCCATCTTCCTGATATCGGCAACCAGAGAACCCACCGGCGATCGATCCAGAGCCGTGGCCTGAACCTTCCGGACACGAGATTGACAATCAGACGCCAGGACGATCCTCCGGAATCCGCCCTCACGCGCGATCTCCAGCGCCTGCCGCATCGCGAAAGCTTCCGCGATCTCCGGGCTTGCCCCGCCACGCGCTGTACCATGGCCGGCGAGCAAGACGCTGCCCAGGTGGTCTCGGATCACAGCGCCCCAGCCGTCCAGATTCTCCGCCTTGAACACAGCAACATCCACGTTCACACAAACGGTGCCGACCGGTGGCGGACTCCAGGTAGGAACAGAAGGAGACACACACCTTTTGGACGGCGACGACTTGTAGCAGAACTTGACAATGCTGTCAACATAGACCAAAATGTTAGAGGTCAGACGAGCCGGCTGGAGACAAACACGCCCATTTCTGGCATCATTTCTAGCTTCCCAAATCTGCCAACATGT
>NC_061510.1:371373990-371451082 GCF_022539505.1 Lolium rigidum
AGCAAGGTTTATTTGAAGCAAACTCAAGGATGAACAAGTGCAGCAAAACTCACATAAAAGACATATTGTAAACATTATAAGACTCTACACCGTCTTCCTTGTTGTTCAAAACTCAATACTAGATATTATCTAGACCTTAGAGAAACCAAATATGCAAATCAAATTTTAACAAGCTCTATGTATTTCTTCATTAATGGGTGCAAAGCATATGATGCAAGAGCTTAAACATGAGCACAACAATTACCAAGTATCACATTATCCAAGACATTTTAGAATTACTACATGTAGCATTTTCCAATTCCAACCATATAACAATTTAACGAAGAAGAAACTTCGCCTTGAACATTATGAGTAAAGCCTAAGGACACATGTGTCCATATGCAACAGCGGAGCGTGTCTCTCTCCCACAAAGTGAATGCTAGGATCCATCTTATTCAAACAAAAACAAAAACGAAAACAAACCGACGCTCCAAGCAAAGAATACAAGATGTGATTGAATAAAAATATAGTTTCAGGGGAGGAACCCGATGATGTTGTCGATGAAGAAGGGGATGCCTTGGGCATCCCCAAGCTTAGACGCTTGAGTCTTCTTAAAATATGCAGGGGTGAACCACGGGGGCATCCCCAAGCTTAGAGCTTTCACTCCTCTTGATCATAGTATATCATTCTCCTCTCTTGACCCTTGAAAACTTCCTTCACACCAAACTTCAAGCAAACTCATTAGAGGGTTAGTGCACAATTAATAATTCACTCATTCAGAGGTGACACAATCATTATTTTCACTTCTGGACATTGCATAATGCTACTGGACATTAATGGATCAAAGAAATAAATCCAACATAGCAAAAGAGGCAATGTGAAATAAAAGGCAGAATCTGTCAAAAACAGAACAGTCCGTAAAGACGAATTTAGTAATGGCACCAGACTTGCTCAAATGGAAAAACTCAAAACTAATGAAAGTTGCGTACATATCTGAGGATCACGCTCGTAAATTGGCAGATTTTTTTCGAATTTTCTACAGGGAACTGTGCCCAGATTCGTGACAGACAGCAATGCTGTTTCTGCGCAGCGATCCCAAATATAACATCAACTTTGACATAGAAACTTTACTTGGCACAAAAACATGATAAGGAGAGGTTGCTACAGTAGTAAACAACTTCCAAGACTCAACAAAACAAAAAAATTGCTGTAGGTAAAAACATGGGTTGTCTCCCATAAGCGCTTTTCTTTAACGCCTTTCAGCTAGGCGCGAAAGTGCAAATCAAGTAACATCAAGAGTAGAAGCATCAACATTATTATTGGTGTTCGGAGTGTTCTCAACACAAGCATTGTATGCTGAGGTGTAAGCTTTAGCGTGCTCCATTATCTAAATTAGTCTATGGTGCGTGCTAGGTCTCATCGAGCAAATTTTCAGAACAAGCCTATAGCATAGTCTATTTGTCTAGTGCATCATTCATAGCTAGGAGTTTACATAGTATTTGTGCTCTGATTACCCACATCATCTATCTAATGTATACTTGAGTGTACAAAAGGTTCAATCCATGGTTCCCATAGCTTTTTCAAGTACATCAATAAATATTGGTTTGAGAACCATAGACATATCACAAGTTCCTAGGACACTAATTCTTTCATCAATTCCTCCTAAGGATTTATCAAGTTCATAAGTTTTCTCAAGATAGCATTCCCAGTTTAGTCTAGACACTTGGAAAATCTTTCTCTATGGTTTCCAATTCTTTCATATCACCATCTGTCAAGAAACATGTCAGTTTGGACTTCATTAGCGATGTGAGTATTCACAAACTTAGATTCTCAATGATGCGAACTAAAGCTTCTAAAGCAGCAGTATCATAGGAAATTAGCTCCGAAAGATCTATCAAGAATCATATCTATTCACAATCTTAGATAATACCAACATGAAAGTTCCTAAGAAGGATAATGGTGAGTGCTTCTTATATGTACCTTTGCTCAGCATTACTAATGCGATACCAAGCATCTCTAAAACTTTCTCCACCTTGTTGCGTAAAATGAACGAACTGCAACATGATTACTCATGATAACGCAATAAAGTAAACTAGGCAAATAAAGTAAGGACAAGTAACTAATTTTTTTGTGTTTTTGATATAGCAAAGCAAGATAGCAAATAAAGTAAAACTAGCAACTAATTTTTTTGTGTTTTGATTTAGTGCAGCAAACAAAGTAATAAATAAAATAAAGCAAGACAAAAACAAAGTAAAGAGATTGAGAAGTGGAGACTCCCCTTGCAGCGTGTCTTGATCTCCCCGGCAACGGCGCCGTAAAAATTATGCTTGATGGCGTGTAACTCACACGTTCGTTGGGAACCCCAAGAGGAAGGTATGATGCGCACAAGTAGCAAGTTTTCCCTCAGAAAGAAACCAAGGTTTAATCGAACCAAGTAGGAGCCAAGAAGCACGTTGAAGGTTGATGGTCGCGAAATGTGATGCGGCGCAACACCAGGGATTCCGGCGCCAACTAGGAACCCGCACAACACAACCAAAGTACTTTGCCCCAACGAAACAGGTGAGGTTGTCAATCTCACCGGCTTGCCGTAACAAAGGATTAAACGTATCGAGTGGAAGATGTTTGCAAAGAAAACAGTAAAACAAGTAGATTGTATGCTATGTAAAGAATAGGACCGGGGTCCACAGTTCACTAGAGGTGTCTCTCCCATAAGATAAAAGCATGTTGGGTGAACAAATTACAGTCGGGCAATTAACAAATAGAGAAAGGCATAACAATGCATATACATGACATGGTAAATATAGTGAGATTTAATTGGGCATTACGACAAAGTACATAGACCGCCATCCAACCGCATCTATGCCTAAAAAGTCCACCTTCAGGTTATCGTCCGAACCCCTCCAAGTATTAAGTTGCAAAGCAACGGACAATTGCATTAAGTATGGTGCGTAATGTAATCAACAACTACATCCTTAGACATAGCATCAATGTTTTATCCCTAGTGGCAACAGCACATCACAACCTTAGAACTTTCCGTCACACGTCCTAGGTGTCAATGAAGGCATGAACCCACTATCGAGCATAAATACTCCCTCTTGGAGTTAAGAGTAAAAACTTGGCCAGAGCCTCTACTAGTAACGGAGAGCATGCAAGATCATAAACAACACATGAACAATAGATTGATAATCACCATAATCATAGTACTCTCTATCCATCGGATCCCGACAAACACAACATATAGAATTACATATAGATGATCTTGATCATGTTAGGCAGCTCACAAGATCCAACAATGAAGCACAACAAGGAGAAGACGACCATCTAGCTACTGCTATGGACCCATGGTCCAGGGGTGAACTACTCACTCATCACTCCGGAGGCGACCATGGCGGTGTAGAGTCCTCCGGGAGATGAATCCCCTCTCCGGCAGGGTGCCGGAGGCGATCTCCAGAATCCCCCGAGATGGGATTCGCGGCGGCGGCGTCTCCGGAAGGTTTTCCGTATCGTGGCTCTCGGCATCGGGGTTTTCGCGACGGAAGCTTTAAGTAGGCGGAGGGTCAACGCGAGGGGCCACACGAGGGGCCCAGGGGATAGGTCGGCGCGGCCGGGGCCTGGGCCGCGCCGGCCACCCCCCGGCCTCCTCGTGGCCCCACTTCGTTAGGTCTTCGGTCTTCCGGAAGCTTCGTGCAAAAATAGGACCCCGGGCGAAAGTTTCGTCCAATTCCGAGAATATTTCTTTACTAGGATTTCTGAAACCAAAAACAAGCTAGAAAACAGCAATCGGCTCTTCGGCATCTTGTTAATAGGTTAGTTCCAGAAAATGCATAAATATGACATATAATGTGCATAAAACATGTAGGTATCATCAATAAAGTAGCATGGAACATAAGAAATTATCGATACGTTGGAGACGTATCAGTGGTCAAGATCCCTAGTGAGAGAAGCATGAGCAACTTCAAGTTCCTCCTTTGATGCATTAAGCTCTTGGGTCAATGATTGAGCCCTTTCAATAGTTTCAAGATCCTTAACTTTATCTAGTTCATAAGTTTCAATTTGTTGCTTAAGACCTTGAGATATGCACCTTTCGGTTTTTAGCTCTTGTCTTAGGAGATTGAATCTCCTTTCCTTATCATTCAAATGATATTCTAATTCCTCAATGGACTCATCCTTTTCTTTGAGAGAGTCCATCAAGAAATCAAATTTGACAAGAGCTTCACCACGAAGGGTGCATCTAACATTGTAAAGTTCCTTAAGCTACAGCTTAATTCATCTTGATTTTCAGCTTCATTGTCAAGGACACTAGACAAAGAAGGTGGGGGTTCCATTACCTTGGTTTCTCTTGCCATAAGACAAGAGCCAATGGTTGTAGATGAGGAAGAGTCGTCGGAGTCATCATCTTGAGTTATTCTTGCCATAAAGGAAGAACCAACATCGTTCTCCGTGGAGTAATCCTTGGAGTAGTCATATGTGAAGAGTGACCCGGGCTTAGAGAAAGCCAAGCCGGCCACTCCGGCCTCCTTCTCCTCATCTTCCTCTTCTTCATCGGACAAGTACTCGGCCCCAACAAAGGCTCTTCCCTTGTTCCTCTTGTATCGGTCATTGATTGGGTTTGGCTTCAATCTTGGCTTGACCCCTTTGATGAACTTTGGCTTGTCTACCCTTTTCTCATAAGGGCACTCATTTGCAAAGTGGCTATCTTCATCACAATTGTAGCAAGTTCTCTTCTTCTTCTTGTCATTGAGAAGCATAGGCAACTTTCCCTTGTACTTCTTGGCAAAGAAGGCAAAGTCAGTGACGATGTCACTAGTTGAAGTCATCTCCTCATCTTCTCCAATTTCATATTCTTCTTCTCCTCCATGGTCAGCTCTAGCCTTGAGAGCAAGGTTGTGTGACGCTTCATGGTTGTGTGAGGCTTCATCAACACGATTCATTGCCTTGAGCCTCTTTCCGGCTTTGGCCATGTTTTCATTGGCGGCCACATAGGAGACTAGATCATCGGAGTTGAGATCGGCACTCTTGGTCATGATTTGCAAGTTGAGTCCAAGGTTGGTGTCTTCTTGTTTGACAGCAATCATAGCAATGACCTTGGATTTTATGAAGGCTTCGTTCATCTCGAATCCGTCATTGTACTTCTCAGCACCAAGTCCCTTGACCCTTACTTTTAGAGCACCAAGCCTAGCATAGGCATCGAATAAGGATTCTCCATCTCGAATCATGAACTGGTAGGCCTCTTGCTTTGCGGTCTCATAGAGAGATGATTGGATCAAATCGGTTCCCTCTTGGAGTACTACGATCCGATCCCACAACTCTTTAGCGGAGACAATGTCATCAACTTGATCTAGAAGCTTGCGGTTGATGCCACTTCTAATCTTGTCACGTGCGGAGGCATTGAGTTGACGGTTGTAGAACTCGGTGGAGGTCAACCGAGTAGGATCTTGTGGCTCCCTGTATCCATGAAGAATGATCTCCCATAGCTCCACACTACAAACTGCGAATATGAGATTCCATAGAAGATTTCCAATGTGGAAAGTGAGTTCCATCAAAATGGGGAACGGTCCCACTATGGTTTATATGAGGCATGGGTGAAGTGTTTCTAGGATAGTCATGGTTAACTTCATGGAAGGATTCCTTAGAGCCCGAAGCCCCACTAGGAGCTCCTCCAGTAGTTAGGTTCTTAAGCATGACAGACATTTCTGCCATTTGGCTTTGTAGTTCATCCTCCTTTTTCTTCTTCTCGGCCTCATATGCCAAGAATCTAGATTTCATTTCTTTAACCGAAAGGTTAGAGTCATCATCTAGACCCTCGAATAGTTTATCCATCTCACTCTTAAGGCGGTGAAGCCCTTAAAAAGAGTCCAGGCTCTGATACCAATTGAAAGTATAGAGATGGTAAACCTAGAGGGGGGTGAATAGGTTTCTACAGATTTTAATTCTTTCTTTGCAATATTAGGCTTTGTGGAATATAAAGGTGAGCCTAATGCAAACTAGGTGAAGCAACCTATATGAGGATACAACTAACTCGAGCACGAAGGCTCTCACAGGCAGTTAAATCACAAGTAAGGAGTTCGGTTAGAGATAACCGATAGCACGCGGAGACGAGGATGTATTCCCGTGTTCCCTTGCTTTGCAACAAGGTACGTCACGTTTGGAGGAGTGGAGGTCCCACGAAGGATTCCCCGCGCCACGAAGGCTCACCCTATTCTCCGGAGCCTATCCCACGAAGGAATAGCTCTCTCACTTGTGGTAGACTTTGAGGTAGCCTCCAAACCTTCACAATCTTGCCCGGAGCAGATCCACAGCCCGGATGCTTCCGGACTCCTCTTGCCCACCTAGGATTTCCAAGGAACCCTAGGAAGCAAGCTTCTTGATGAATACAAGGGGGAATAAGATTTGGCTTGGTAGAACGGTAGATCGGGTCCTCCTCTATCGTTTCCCCGGAGGGATTTGAGTTTGGGTGGAGGAGGAGGGAGATCTGAGGCTTTTGGTGTTTCTAACAATGGAGCATGGAAGAAGGAGCTCAAGAACAGCTTGTAGTGTAGTGCCTACCCTTTCCAAGGTAGAAGAAGGGGTATTTATAGTGGTCTTCAAAATCTGGCCGTTGGACAACTTGCCACATCAGATTTTCTTCGAGGAAGCCGGTTGACCGGATTTGGCGCCGGGCTGTCCGGTGCACAGTCTGGTCAGACCGGGCTCACGACCGGGCCTGCCGGTTTCAACCGGAGCAGGGACCGGAGCTTGACCGGAGGAGCTTCTGAGCTTACTGGAATGCGCCCGGATGGCACAAGCGCGGAATCCGGTTGGTGCCGGGGCAGCCGGTCGGTAGCCCGGTCCGACCGGGCTCAGGACCGGATACGCCGGTCCAAACCGGGCTGGAGACCGGGCGACGACCGGAGGGCTTCCCTCCTTTACTGGATCCTGCCCGGATGGCACAAGCGCCGGAGCCGGTCCTGACCGGGCTGGCCGGTGCCAGGGCCGGTCCGACCGGGCTAGTGACCGGCCAGACACAGGAAAATCCTGTTGATTCTTTCGTCGAATTGGAGGGGTCTCCATTGCCTTCTTCTTCCATTGATACACCTTTATACCTCTTTGGCTAATACCTGGGAATCATCTTGCAGTCATGTATTAGTCCAAATACACTAGCACGGTGTCATTGTTACCAAAATAATGGATAAGGGTAAAATACCCTTACACATGTTCATATACATTGTTATGAACAAAGAGAATAAATTTTCTAATTAAATTTAGCTGATGATTTTCTGTGAGTATCTTATTTTGAACCGAGTACCAGTTGATCATTTGATGGTTCATATATAGAAATAAACAAGATGCATGCCCCTTTCCCCCCTCTCCCTCTTCTTCCCCACCGTCCGTGTTGACAATTAGGACCCAACACTCTCTCCATTCCTCTCCGGTGGTGTTGCTCACCGGCGTGGACATGAAGTGAAAGGTTGTGTTTTCCTATGTGGCTTATGGCTATGTCGGTAGTGCGGATGTTGTTGCCTGGACTTATGGCCATGGTGCTCCACTAGTCGGAGTCGAATATGGATGGCCAATGTATGATCTGTCCCCTTCAGGTAAGATGGTGTGGCTTCCATATATGGGGATGGTCGATGCGTTCATGTTTCTCAACCCATGCCACCGAGGTGGGGGTCACTATCTTGCAATTGTCATCTCGAGGTGCGCAAACGGTGATGATGCTGGGCTTGTGCCCACCACACAGATCTTGTTGTCCGCCCCTATATGTAGCAATTCACCGGAGTATGAGAGTATACCATAGATTTAGGGGTTCTATTTGGTTAAATTGTATCTAATCTATGATTATTAGGGAATTTCTGACTGTGGCCGAGGGCCTCCAGGGTAACAGGACATCCACGGCACGCTCGGCGTGCGCGAGATTGGGCAGTCCAGATTATGGACAACCAATGACACCTACACAGCGTAATCATGCTACTTGACCACCTTCCATGGCTCCACAACCTCTCCATCCTGGAGGATGATCTGGAAGTGTTGGACGCCGTCGCGCGTCAAGTTCTTTCACTGGCTCGCCGACCTTTACCGTTGCTGGACTACCGATCGCTTGGCCAGGAGAGGGCTGTTGCACCACACTGCCTGCCCTTTATGCAACCAGGCACCTGAGACCATGCACCACTTGATCATCCGGTGCCCTTTTGCAAGACAAGTATGGCATGAAATCATTCCCTGGTTGCGCCATCCCTGCTTTGCACCAAGCCATGATACCGCCTCCCTCCTCGACTGGTGGCACGATGCCAGGCAGCACGGACCTAAGCCGATGCGCAAAGGCCTGGCTTCCATGGCCTTGCTCATCCCCTGGATGGTGTGGAAGCAACGGAATGACTGCATTTTTGATGGTGCACGACCCTCCGTCAGAGCCAGAGTCGCCCTGATCAAGGAAGAAGCTAGGCTGTGGTCGAGAGCTGGCGCCCTAGGACTACGCATCCTCTTACCGACTACCTGGGATGTCCATTAAGCTCTTATTCCTTTAATCTGCCTCCTAGGAGCCCTTCTATCTTTTCAATGAAATGAAATGCAAAGAGTCCTTTTCGTTTTCTCGAAAAAAATTATTAGGGCATTTCGAAATGGAATGTAGGATCTAAAAAAACTCATCCGATCTTTGATCAACTCGGGTGTCGCACCCTCAAGGAGAAGAGATTGATCTCCCCGAGGGCAGCATGCAAAGCGGAATTGCTAAAGAAACGAGGATAGTTATCGTGAGACTAACCGCTTTGATATCGTGAAGAAAATATAGAACCCTAATTCCGGTTGTGTATTGATTTGATCCTCGTGGAGATATATATAGAGGTATAATGAGAGGAGATACTTGGAGTACGAGAAGGTCCTAATCCTATCTCCTAATCTCAGATGTACATCTTCTATTCAAACAATGTTAGGGGAAAGATCTGCACCAGCTAGGCTCCTCCACCTCATCGGGTAAAACTAGTCCGCAAGAAAATTTCCGTATGGCTAAGATTATTGATGTTAAAAAGTTGCTCTTTTTATTCGCAGAGCACAACTAGTCAGGATTTCATAACACTCATATGGACCTGGTACTTTCTGATCACCATAAGTCATAAGAAGTTGAATAAATGTACTTGCTGCAAAATTTTCTCGTTCCCATGCACACAATGAAGAAAAGCACACAAACTCTCTGGTGAACTTTGTTACCTGTGTTCCCAATTTCCACTCAAAATATAAGGGGACAAACCAGTGACTACGCACGGTTTGGCGTGCCACGCTATCAGCAGCAAAGCTGCTACAGTTCCGGAATTATACTGCGAAATCAACCGTAGCCAAAAGAGAGTACAATAACGGAATAACACATCGCTCACGGACGCACGCACACCTGTTAGTGGTTTTTACCCCGCGGACGTCACGCTCAGCTCAAGGCGCAACGCCGACGAGGCGCCGCCGCCGTCCAGCCGGTGCCTCCGCTCGGCGCGCACGACGGCGTGCCCGTGCGCGAACGCGAACGAGCCCGTGCCGCCCACCACACGGAGCACCTCCTCACCGTCCCCCGCGCGCCGCGGCGAGGCCTTCTTGCTCCTGGCAGCCTCGACGCAGAGGCTGCCGAACAGCCCCGGCGCGTCGAACGCCAGATGCACCGTGTCGAACACCGACATCACCGCCGAGCCACGGTCGCCCGGGAGCACGAACCCCGATGCTGCGCCGACGCTTCTCGACGTGATCTCGGGCCCCGACGTCATCTGGTGGCGGAACACCATCGCGCTCGCCACCTGTTCGTCTTCATGCGCGGGGCCTCGCCGCTGCCGCCTCGCGCTTCCAGCTGAGGCCGCCGGATGTATGTACACCGTGATAGCTCGGTGGCCCTGGGAGGACTTGCCGCGGCCGGCGGACCGGTGAGGGACAGGGGAGACGGTGGCGAGCAGGACGACGGCGAGGATGGCCGCGGCGATCACCACGCAGAAGATGACCCTGCCCAGCATTATCTATGGCCGTCTCATCCCGTATCGTGGTTTGGTTTTGCTTATTTTTGGTTAGCCAAGTACAACCAGAAGCAGCTGCGAGCATGTTCTAGCGATCGCGCCGCGGCAGAGTGGTTGCGTTTTGCAGCACTTTGTGGCGTACTGACGTGCAGGGTCAAACGTAAACTAAACCATTCCGGGAAAGGGCGACATAGATTAAGCGAAACAAATGACTCGTTGTTAGTGCGGTTGGAGCGTAAATCATGTGCAAGTGCTCGACTGCTAAGGGCATATATATAATAGTAGAGAAGCCATGTCTTTTCTTAGCCTTCCACGCCATCTAGAAACAATCCATAGAGATAAGTCATATAATGCATTATTTTTTATTGCCATCTCTAGTAATTAATGATAAATAATTAATTTTTAGTAAAAAAGTTAATTTGCTAAGGAAAAATATATCGTACAACGCATAAACTAGCATTCTCTTATTTTCTAAGAGATGATCTCTTAGCTAAGTGAAGGCAGCCTTCTGTTTCTTATTTCTCTCTTCCAACTAAGCAAAAATTCTACGTGGCTAGTCTAAGGGAAGGCTAACGTCACCCCATTGTACATGCCCTAAGGGACTCTCACTTTTCTCCTTTCCCTCTCTCTTCTCTATCTACAGTTCCCTTTCAGAGTCGACCTCGAGCCCTTCTCTGCGTCGACTCCGGTGGCGCCGCCGCTAGGAGAAGAGATGGTTGAGTGGCTAGCTTGGAATGTGCACATGGCCGGTCCATAGATTTCGGGGACCCCAGGGCGAAACGACACCGAGAGCCCCTTCTTCATAGTGGCTAAGTTTTCCTAGGGCAGGGGGCGATGGCCCCCTACTCTGGAAAATTCTTTAAAGATATCTATTTATGCTAAATTTATATATCTTACTTAAAATTTAAGCATGATTGGTGTTCTGGGTCCCTTAACAATCTCGGTCAAGCTTCACCACTTGGTCACACACAAAAAAAACTTAAAAAATAGTATTATTCAGCAATATAAATATTAGGGTAATGCAATAACAAACTAAATAATACTTACATTTGAAAAATCCATGGTCTTTAGAATCTTGGTGAAGACGTTTGAAAATATTTATTTCTATTGATCGCATGAACTATATATCATGATTCTTATTTCTACCAATTGCTACTTGTGTACATGTGTATTGATTGCGAGAAATAGAAATAATCAGAGAAAAAATATGAGGGCCAGCGTTGTTCTGCACATTTGAGAATGAGTCGGGGTATATGCAACTTCAGTCTTCTATAATTTCTAGAATTATTCCAAACTCTACCGCCTAAAGAGTATAAATATGAGTTTACTAAGTGTGCAAACAAATCTTGGACTAGGGCCTTAACTGTTGAAGGCCCGGGCGAGCGCCCCTCTGCCCCGCTAATGGGCCGGCCCTGAATGTGCATAGTAGGTGTTTTAGCTTGATGCCAGTTGGGTGGAGAGGAGTTTCGGATCCCGTCGACCAGATTTGAAGATGGGTAGGGTTCCTCATCTTCGCTCTTCTGCTCCAGATGTTGGAGTGCAGAGCATGGGAGAGGGATGCCGCTTGTCGTGGTTCGTGCCTTACTCTCACTAGAAATTCGATGTGCGATGATTCTTCTTTTGGCCGACCGAGGTGGCGAGGGGAGGACCGGAGCTGCATGTTGCTCTTCTCTCCTAGAGGGTCGCGAGGTAGTTTGCTGCCGTAGCTTGGGGAGAAACACACGATGGCCAGGACTGCCACCATGATCTGCGACCGATCTGGCAGCCTCTCCAGACGACGTACTGGCGTTTCTATCAACCTCCTCAGTGGAGGCCCCTCCAAAGCTTCTCGCGGGAGTTCTCGTCTTCATGTCACCAAGTGGTGTGTCCTCAGCAATCTCAAGACGTCCGGCGGTGAAGGCTCTGACACGGTAGAGAGGATCAGGGACATGATTATTTTTTAGTTTTTGTTATAGGATCCTTTTTGCATTTAAGCAGTGTGAACGTTCTAGGTGGAAACGATAGCCCATTAGGGCTTCGTGTTACGCGTTACATAGCCTAGAGAAAACCCATACGATGGCATATACATGAGGATACATATACGAGTGGAGTACTATGGAGTACTACTCCATGACCTATATTATAGGTGCGATATTACAAAGGTTAACAAGCAGGGCTATGTTGTATTTTTTCTGTTGGGGTATTCTCTATAAGTTGTACCGACCGCATGAATTAATAACAACATCAGGGTCCTTGGAGCCCCTCTACCTGTTAAAAGAAGTGCTCAACTTTTTTTCCTCGTTTTTCTTTGAGGAAAAGGCGATGGGCCATATATTATGTATAACAAAACCAAATAAATTTGAACATGACATCTAAGGTCTCGGATGTATCAATGACTTCTTCCTCCTACATCCAACTGTAGCGCGCCGTAAGCTGAGTTAGATGCCGGCTCTGAACCTCCGGAAAAGTGCCAAAGTCTGGATAACGTGTGTAGTGGCCGTGAAGTCGTCGATGCAAACCAGGAGACGCCCACGGGCTCGTTGTCCCTAAGAAGAAAACATCAAAATGGGATAGAATGATGTCCCAGATGGAACTGGAGAGGCAAAACCTCGCATGCCCCCCCCCCCGCCCCCAAAGGCCGATGTTTGGCAACCATCGCCGGCTGAAACTGGAGCCGGAGGAAGAAGACACACAACCACGTTCACCAAGGCAAACCTAGAACACATATAGACGAAATGAGCAGTGACGAAGAGTAGTGACCAACCAGTTTCGCACGCTCCTCGGCGCAACTATGGAGATCCCGCACAATGCTACCATAATCACCATAACACCGCCATACTGACCACCAAAAATTTGGGGACCTAACTAGAGCGTCGAGTGCAGGTTTGAGGTCCCCACCGTGGCTAGTAGAGGTGGCGGGGACCCTTCGGTTGCCGGATGGAAATGAAGGGGATGGGCGACAACTAGGGTTTAGGACGCGGCTTTTAGTTCGATATTTTGTGACCGTAACTACTTTCCCTTCTATTGGCTAGTTCTATCTTTTGTTTTCTTTTGCGAGATAAGAATTATCACTTTTAATTTTTTGTTTTTCACAAATGGCCTTTTGCTTGAACTTGAATCCATTCCAAGTGTTACGTCCGAAGACGTGGTCATCTCAAGTATCGAATCAAAAAATGTGAAACCAGCGTATAGCTACTGACTACACTGTTTGCTGAATCTATTTGGTTAGGCACGAAGTCAATTTTGATCTTGTTGTCCTGGCGATGTCCCTGAAAATCAATCTTTTCTGACTCCACTGATCTCGCGGCCAAGGTACTGTGATCTGCTCACGTACGTCTTCCAAATGTGTGTCCCAGACGTCTTCCCGTGTGGATTATCTTGATTCTCTCAGGTGGGGTAGCGAGCCGATCGTGGTGACGCAGCAAATGGACAAAGATAGCTAAGGGCTTACCTGGTTTGGTGAGCTGAGATTTCAGATCACTCAAATCAGAGGCGACACCGATTATCATCAGCGAGACAAATGGCAATATCGATCATGTGGTGCAAATGCCACCATACATTTGGACTCAGGATGTACAATAGCTTAGCAGAAATCATGTGACTCGTTGATTTGATGTAAAATAACATGGGGGAGGCATTTTTTTTTCGAAATGGGGTGAGTCCCGACCTCCGCATCGGTTGATGCATATAATTTTTCATTAATCAAACGAATATTCAAAGTTTACAGTTTAACGATCACGGATGGTTGATACAAAAATCAACCACCGAAAAAAATAGAAAACTGCTAAGTAATCTAGGCATCCTGTGATCTCTTAATACCGTAGTGTACTGGCTCGAGAGTCAAGAGCAACGTATACATCAAACTTGAAAGGCTGATCAGCCCCACAAATAATGCAGGGAGGAAATAGCAACAGAAGCCGTATCCAACCAACAGAATTATGATGCGATCCAACGAGAACGCAAAACTAATGGAGAGATTGAGGGCATCTCCACCGGCGTGACGCAAACGGACGCTGAGCGACCGTTTTCGTCCACCGTGACCGGAAATGCATCTAGGCCCTGCTCCAGCGAAGCGGCGCAAAGTGACCGGGCCGTCCGCGGAGACGCAAACCTGGCCCAAATATGCGCCTCGGATGCGTCTCTGCGGACGCTGCGCGGACGCGGAAAGTGTCCGCTCGCGTATGGCGGACGTTTTGTCTGACCCGCGTGGCAGTGACCCAGCGTCGATGCGTCTTCTCCGCCAGTACTGGCGCCGAGGCGTCGCTTCGGAAGTCTGCGGCCGCGTAAATGGCGATGCCACGCGTGGCGCGGCCGTCGCCCTGCCTCCGACCTATATAAACAGTGGCGCGAGCATCTCATCTCCTCCCCACTAAAGCATAGCCGCCGCTGCCGTAGCGCCGCTTCCGCATAGCCTCCACCAGATCCACCATAAGCAGCGCCGGACGCGGCCAGGCTGCCGCGCCTCCACCTCCACCTTCACCTCCCACTCCACCTCCCCCAGCCTCGAGCTCCGAGGAGGAGTTCGACGATGACGACAGCACCGACGGCCTCCTCGACCCGGTCAGGGACGCCGTGGCCCTGGCTCTCGTGGCGGAGGAAGCAGAGGAGGAGCGGGTGGCCCATGCGGCGGTCGGCGCCGAGCTGGAACAGCGCAGGCTGGCGGCCGCCGCAGCCGCAGAATACTCCGACTCCGAGATATCTTGGTCTTCCGATGACCCTGATGCGCCTACGCCGGAGGAGAGGGCGGCGGAGCAGTGGGCTATCGTCGAGTCTTTCGAGACGCTCAAGGACGACGCCGCGAACGCGAGGCTGGAGCGATGCTTGCAAGAGGACGCGGCGGCGCACCGAGCCATAGCAGCCGCACGGGAGGCGGCGGAGAAGCAGGCGATGGAGCGACGTAACGACAGGGCCGGCCCGTCCGGCAGCAAGTAGTCTAGGCTTCTAGATCTACATTGTATAGTTTTTATGCATTTAAATGTACTACTTTTTATATTTTTTAAATACGTTGCTAATCTAAAACTGGTCGCCCCGGTGCGAGCACACCCAGACACAAACGGACGCACGGACAAAATATGTCCGCGGGACGACGAATGTTCGCGATCACTTTTGGGCATCCGAAATACGCAGCTTCGTTGGAGATGTCCTGAGAGGATAATAGAGGTCCTGATGATTGGCAAGGGTTGCTAGCTAGGGCCATCAAGAGATCCATGCAGGGCATCCAGATCAGTTTCAGACCGGACCAAGAACCGATGATTGGGCAATGTTCACTGCACTGTGCCGGTGGATCCCATCAAGATGACAAGAGCTATCCATCATTATGAGCTTGGTTTAATCCAACAGCAGCCCTGTTTTGAAAAGCACAGGGGAGGAGCATACGGATGTGTGGGGGCTGCATGGGACAGGATAGGAGATCTGCACACAAGGGCAGTACCACTCGGGTTGGGTGAGCCTTGAGCCCAGCCACCACCATCACCACCATCTTCTCCCACGCATCATCCTCCGCGAACAACTCACCCGCTTGGATCTTATGTCGGCGGTTGGACTTGGACCAGCCAATGGCCTTTTGGCGAACTAATCAACGCTTTCGACATTGGAGAACTTACTAGATCAGAAATCTCCTCCGACATGTACTGCATGGTTATTTTCTTTCCAGTAGTGGTTATATATAGTGTACATTTTTAGTTGGTGCAGAGGTCTTAGACTAGTTATAGTTGAAAGTAATATATATCAGTAACACAGTACTAACTTAAATGTGGTTTCATTCATAGTGTAATTAATTATATTGTAGATTCATCTTGTCTTACGGTATGTGATGTTATGATAACATAGCTAGTTAGCATCTTACTCTCTCTTTCACTTATTGCCATGTCATATCAACAGAACATCTTGGTATGTGTGATTTTACCACTCATGTTACTCCCACTATGAGTAGTCTTAGTAATACTAACCAAATTCTATCATTATACTTGGTGTTATTTCAGTTTTTTCGCTCGCTGAACTTGCATACCATGCCATCCATTGGAAAATTAAAAAAAAAATCATGCTACATGATAGCTCTTTATTTGCAATCATTTAAAATTCGTATTCTAAAGTTTTAAAAAAATCTAAAACAAAATTCTAGAGATTGACAATCATGTATAAGAAAATCTCAATACAAACTACATATTCTAGGCTACAAAAAAATGAAAAATAATGACAAATTTTATAGTGAATAATGCACATCTTTCAAGACGTACTATTAAGTTTTTCAGATTTTGTCAATTCCGTGTAGTCTAGAATACAAATCATTTTTCACTGAGATTTTACACCATTGTAGACCACATCATTGGCTACATCCAAAAATTTGTTTTGATTTTTTTAAATTTAACTATGAATTCTGAGTGTTTGAAATAAAGAGCTACATGTATCTCGGTCTCCAAAACATCACACCCGCCATCCATTCATTCCCATATTGCCCTTTGGCTTCATCCACTGTGTTGTTTCTTTTTCCAAACGTGCTTTGGATTTTTTTTATGTGAAAATACCCACCGATTTATTTATAATCATCCATAGTAGTATAAAAAACCAAACAGTAAGAAATTACGTATCGGCCATTGAAGCACCTAGGGATGACTGCAAATAATAGCACGAGCCAAAGGTGCACCATCCTCCTCCCCTCTACATCCTTGTAGCAGCGAAAAGCTTATGGTAATAAAACTCGGGAAGGCGTGTGCTAACACCCCAATGGACCACCACAACAGAATAACAACCATAGCCGAAGATGAGATCCTTAGTTTAAAAATAGGCAGATCTGAAACTACACCAACAAACACAAAGACCGACCAGATCCTAGGAGATTCTCGAGACGAACCACTCTTGCCTATGATTTTTTTCTGAAATTATTCCCAATATTTGTCTTCCAATTTGAGAGCCTAGGGCCGAGTTTTACTTGAGCCTAAATTTGGGTGCCCATCTTAGCATCGGAGAATGTGCAACGTACATACTTCTTCTATTTGCTAATATAAAATGTTAGAGCAAGATGAACTAGCTTTTTAAAGCCTCTTATATTAGCTAATGGGGGATATTTTGCAATATCACAATATAATTTTTAATTACATTTTAAATGAATAAACCATATAAAAATATAATACTACCGTTTAAATTATGAAGTGACATGAAAAATAGTTCAATTCAAAGTTACATAAAAATAACTATGTATATTTTCTATGCGTAAATCTCATAATATTGTACTCCTCCGTTCACTAATAGAAGATGTTTTAGCTTTTAGTGGATTCATCTATTTTGTTATGTATCTAGTTTATTTTTAGTGTCTATAAAATATATCTAGCTCACTTTGAAATGTCTAAAACATCTTATATTTATGAACAGAGAAACTAATGGCTAGTGTTTATAATATTTGTACGCCATGAAAAAAGCAAAATATAATATTATGTTTGAGACTATGACACGGCGCTGGGGTCCTCCAACATGACTAGCCATGAAGGGTTACCGAAATATAAGAGCGAAGGGTTGCATGAAGGGTTGCCGAAATGACGTTGACTTGTTTTTCTTGCACACTAGAGAGAGTAAATGCATTTATTAAAATGACTAAAGCTCATCGAATCTACAGGAGACTAACTAATTTTACAAGTCGTTGGATAAGATTTTAGATGATAAGCTCAGACAAAATTGGATCGAATAAGCTCGTTTTTTTCGAAAGGTGGAACGAAGCCCTAGCCTCTGCATCAAAACAATGCATACAGTCTTTATTTAGATTTTATTAAAATCGAATAAGCTCGTACATTCAAATTGGTACTCGATGAACATTGAGGTGGAAACAAAAGTTGGCAGGGTGAATCATCAAAAGTGCACGACAGTAAGTCAGTAAGATGAGATGAGAATAATCTGTCGCATATAGCCTTCGAATATCGCATATTGACCAAATCGTGATCCATGCATAGATGTACAGAGTTCCTCCCGACACGACCATGCCCATGGATGGCCGCCCGCATATGCTCGGCTGGACACTACGCCAAGTCGCACAGCTGAACAGGGCCCCGATGGTGCGTTGATGGAGAGTTAGTAACGTTGGTGACGCTTATTCGGACGGAGCTAATCAGCATCCCCTGTTCAGAACTAGATCTGAGCTAAACGCCATTATCAAAGGCAGCATAAAATGTCACAATTAGGGATATCTTAGGAGGAGGACTCGCTAGCTGATTGCGCCTACGTACGGCGTACGAGCGGCCGCCGTTTCTATCAGAGGAGACCGGCTGAAATTCTTGAGGCGTGGCTGTAACAGGAGCGGGCAGTGTACGTTACTGTTAAGTGAAGAAGAGGTAATCGCAACACGCAGCTTTGTTTCTTTTCTCGACAGACTGTCGATCCACGATTGCAATGTGCAGATGGGCAAATGCATGATGCATCTACGCATGCAGCAGGTAGCCATCTGCAGCATTGCCGTATAGTTCGTACTGCGCCCCGTAGCCGCGGCCGGAGTGATCCACGGAAAACGGCCTGGGATGAACACGCGAGCAGGCAAGGGAGTCACATTGTCACATCAGAACCCACATGGCAAATTGGCAATATGAAAACGATTCCCATCGACTGTGTGACAGCGGTGGTAGGGGATAAGAATCCCAATCTTTGTTAAATCCCCTTGCCGTGAGCCAACCGTTTCAGCTCGTTCTGAAACGCCACCTTGATCTGACGGAAGGCGACATGTTTTACTCATGACCAGTCAAGAAACAAAGCCATCCATCGGCAGGGTATTGTATTCTAATGGCATTCGGTTAGCCTCATCGCAGGGGCGAGTACGTTGGATCCGGCCGGCGTGCACATGAGCGAGAACCGCCGTGTCCCTCCGGTGTCGGCTCGCCGGAGAGCAGCGGCGAGCTGGCAGTAGATTCCGCGTCACCCAACAGGAGGAACCTTTTCCTTCCGAGTATTTACATTACATTGTGCGGCTGCATGAGAGCGGCGATTTTAAAGGAGCCGGTAGGTGTAGGTGTCACATCTATCCTCCACTCTGTGCTTTGAGATTGGTGAGGCTTTTGACATTTGTCTAATATAAAACTAATAATTGAAACATAAGTGAAACTTTTTTGAAACTAAATTGATACATGGAAAAAATAGTGAAACAGTCTGACAAAAAGTGAAACTGCTGACGTCATTGCTGACGTCACTACGGTTTGTTTCACAAAAATATTAGTGTTTCAGTTATGTTTCAATTATGTTTCAAATTTGTTTCACAATTTTGTAAAAAAATTGGTCAGCACATGGCTGACGTCATCACTGACGTCACTCCGGTAGGTACCGGCTCCTGTAAAAACAAGTTTTCGGCGGCTGCATGCAATGCATGATGGGTTTGACGGGGGCTTGGTCGCAGTTTTTGATTAAACAAAGGATGTTTGCCGCTGTTCTGGAGTGCAACACTAAACTAATCTAGCCGTTTGACCACAAGCCTGGCGCTCGAGCGCAGAGAAAATGTGGCTGGCAGTTGGTTCAGGGAAAATTTAGAAGGTTGGTAGTTTAATGAAATAGTTCAATTTCAGTATTCCATTGTCAGCTGAGTAGACAGCAGAGTAATGGCGAAGATGGAAGTGAAGAAGATGCGGATGATTCATTGACTGAATACTGTCCTGGCGTTCTCCAAGAGATAGAATGGCGCGAGGGACCTCGGCTAGGTGCGTCGCTCCACGGACGATTGCAGTGGTTGTCCAGGCGGGTAGGGTGTCGGACGAGGAAATGCCGCACGCACGGACGCAACAAATTCAGATCTTGCAGACCAGTGCCAATGATGACCGAGCATGGGCTCCCCTAGCATCTTCTCTGTTCTCTGGTCTACCACTACTGTTTTTTCTCCCTCTCGATTCAATCCATCTGGCCAAGTCCATGCATGAATCCATGGACGATGATTTATGGGCATGGCGAGAACTGCGTCCCCAGCTAAGCTGGCAGTCCTGTACAGTACAGGCCATGAAAACGTCGGAGCGAGATCTTGGGTGATTGCAGGGGTCAGCACTACGCAGCTGTACAAATCTGACAATATACGAGGCCCTTCATGATCTGTAGAGCGCTACATACCGGTACAGCGCGGACCGGCGGATGTAGTGTGTACGCATTTTTTTCCATAAAAACCATATATTAATATCACGGAACTATCAATTACATCTATTTTCTGCAACAACATCATGCTATAATAGCATAAAGGATGCACACGGTCAAGAAAGAGAGAAGAATTACAAAAAAAATCCCGTTACAGAAATCCATAACTTAAAACAGCAATACTGACTGAAAGACTTTACAGAGTAATGGCACTTGTATTCATTGATTGTAACAGTACAGAGGGGTTACATATTTATAGAGAGATACAAGGCGGTAGCTGCTGTTCCTAGCTACAAAGAAGGAGAGGAGTGCCGCACGATCCATGCGCTGCATGGATAGAGACTAGGACTAGGTACAGATAAGGCAAAGACTAAGTCTAGTCTAACATCTCCCGCAGTGTCGACGGTAGCTTGGCGAACGGTGAGACTGGAACGAAAATCTCTGAATGGTCCGGACGGTAAACCTTTTGTGAAGATATCTGCGAACTGAGAGGTCGTGGGAATATGAAGAACACGAACTTCACCAAGCTGAACTTTGTCCCCGACAAAATGAATATCCACTTCGATGTGCTTTGTGCGGCGATGCTGAACGGGATTGGCGGACAAGTAGACTGCAGAAACATTGTCGCAGTAGACCACAGTGGACTTGTCGATGGGCCGGTGTAGTTCCTGCAAAATCTGACGGATCCAACACGTCTCGGCAACAACATGAGCAACGGCACGGTACTCTGCTTCAGCACTTGACCTGGACACGGTTAGTTGGCGTTTGGCAGACCAGGAAATAAGGTTATCACCTAGATAGACACAGAAACCAGTGGTAGAGCGACGTGTATCGGGACAGCCAGCCCAATCGGCGTCAGAGTATGCGATGAGGGAGGATGGAGGAGAAGGAACAATGTGAGTGCCGAGATCGAGGGTTCCTTTGATATAGCGAATTATGCGTTTGACGAGGTTGAGATGAGTGGTGCGAGGAGCATGCATGAAAAGACAGGCTTGATGAACAGCGTAAGCAATTTCGGGGCGAGTGAGAGTTAAATACTGCAAGGCACCGGTGAGACTACGGTAGGCAGTGGGGTTATCTAATAGATCACCGTCGGTGATGGATAGTTTGGAAGAGGTATCGATGGGTGTGGAGGCAGGATTGCAATCAGTCATGCCGGCTCTTTGGATGAGATCAAGAGCATATTGTTTTTGGGAAAGATGTAAACCAGAGGAAGAGCGGGTGACAGAAATGCCCAAGAAATGGCTGAGAGGCCCTAGGTCAGTCATAGAAAACTCGGAACTGAGAGTAGAAATGATTTGGGAAAGAAACGCCGGGGAAGAAGCGGTGAGGACAATGTCATCGACATAGAGTAATAGGTAGGCAGTATGGCCGGAGGAGCGGTAGATGAACAGAGAGGCATCATTTTTAGAGGCTTGAAAACCCATGGTCGTGGCAAAGGTCGCAAAGCGATGGAACCAGGCTCGGGGAGCCTGTTTGAGGCCATATAGTGACTTGTTTAGAAGACAGACAAGTGAAGGGTGAGAGGGATCTTGGAAACCTGATGGTTGTTGGCAATACACCGTTTCAGAGATAGTACCGTGGAGAAACGCATTTTTAACATCGAGTTGATGGATTGGCCAGTGAGAGGAACTGGCGAGAGAGAGCACAATGCGGATAGTGCTCGGCTTGACGACGGGGCTAAATGTTTCTTCGTAATCTATGCCATATTCTTGAGAAAAACCCCGTACTACCCATCTAGCTTTGTAACGAGAGAGAGCTCCATCAGAATTGTATTTTAGGCGAAAAACCCATTTTCCACTAACAATGTTGGCGCCGGGTGGAGGAGCAACAAGAGTCCATGTGTTGTTTTGGATTAAAGCATCGTATTCGGAGCGCATAGCGGCAAGCCAATTGGGATCTGTCATGGCTTGCTTGTAAGATCGAGGAAGAGAGGAGGTGGAGGTAACGGAGAGATCGAATAGGCGACGTGGTTGGACAATGCCGTCTTGGAGGCGAGTGCGCATGGTGCGCGGTGGAGGCTGGGGCTGGCGCGGTTCGAAGGAGACAGAAGGGAGGGGCGACGTGGGTGCAGCTGCTGAGGGCGGGGAAGGCTGCGGAGTGCGCGTAGCAGGGGCAGGGGACGGCGAGTCGGAAGGGGCTGGGGACGGCTGGGTGTGCGTAGCCGGGGCGGGAGCATGCAGATCGACGTGAGGGGCTGCGGGATGATCGTCGTGGGTGTGAGAAAGCGGCGAGTGAGTGAAAAATTGGGAATCAGAGGGAGAAAAGGGGGGTTCTGTCGGAGGAGCTGTGATTGAGGGCTTAGTGGCAAACGGAAAAATGGTCTCGTCGAAAGTGACATGGCGAGATATATAAACGCGACGCGAGGAAATGTCGTAGCACCTGTATCCTTTGTGTTCATGACCATAGCCAATAAAAACACAGGGGATAGATCTGGGGGCAAGTTTGTCTGGTGCGGTGGAAGAGAGATTGAGAAAGCATAAACAGCCATAGACACGGAGATGATTATAGGAAGGAGGGTGGCGGAAGAGAAGTTCATGTGGAGTTAAAAGATTAATGGGTTTAGAGGGGCGAATGTTAAGAAGAATGGTTGCTGTGTGAAGGGCTTCAGCCCAAAAACGTGATGGCATGGATGCTTGGATTAGTAGGGTGCGGATTACATCATTTGTTGTACGAATTGCGCGTTCAGCTTTTCCATTTTGAGATGAGGTATAAGGGCAATAGAAACAAAGTTTAGTGCCGTGGGGTGTTAAAAATTTCTGTTTAGAAGGTTGTCAAATTCTTTGCCGTTGTCACATTGGATGGTGGCGATGATTTGGTGAAAGTGGGTCCGAACGAAAGCATGAAAGTTAGTGATTGTGTGATGAACATCGGATTTAAAGCGGAGAGGAAAAGTCCACATATAATGGGTGAAATCATCAGTGATAAGCAAATAATATTTCATATCAGAGTTGCTAGAAAGGGGAGCGGTCCAAAGATCACAATTGAGCAGCTCAAATGCAGCGGAAGAATGTGATGAAGAAGGTTTAAAGGGGAGCCTAACATGTTTGCCAAGTTGACAAGCTTGGCACAAATTGTCTACATTATTACAAGGAAATTTTTATTGAAGCTAGAGGAAACGCCGGGGTGGCCGAGGCGACGATGCCACAAGTCCTTCGAAGGAGTGGTGGCCGGTAGAGCGTAGCTTGGTGCGGAGGATGTCGGTGGGAAGATGGGGTACAGGTCGCCTTGGCTATCACATCGGAGGAAGGCCGCCCTGGTTTGAAGGTCCTTGATGGTGACGCCAAAAGGATCAAATTCCATGGAAAGAGCATTGTCAGTAGTGAAACGACGAACAGATAATAGATCATGTATAATTTGAGGAGCGACGAGTACATTGTTTAGATACAGGGGTCGATTAGATGAATGTTGTAAGGAGGTGTGACCAACGTGAGTAATAGGAATAGAGTTGCCATTGCCAACAATAACCGGAGGAAAAGAACTTGAAGGAGCATAGTTGTGCAATATACCTTTGTTGGCCGTGAAGTGAGAGGATGCGCCGGAGTCTGCAATCCAGGCACCTTGGTTCTGCAGCGACATCTCGTGGAGGGCGTTGATCAGGGCCTGCTGCTGAAAGGTTGTGTCCGGGGTGGCAGCTGGGACGGTTGCTGTTGGAGGAGCGCCGTAGTGGGGAGGCAGCATGTACGATGGCGGCGGTGGTGGCGGCTGCTCGTAGCCAGGTGCAGTGGCGACAGAGGGAGGCGCGTAGTAGTAGGGCGGGACGCCTCCGTACTGAGCAGGAGCGAAGGCGGTGTGGGCCTGGGGCAGAGACGCCGGTCGAGGCCCGAGGACGCCGCGCATGGGCATCTGCCAGGCCTGGACCATGCCAGTCCAGGTGGGCCGCTGCTGCGACGGTGGCGGCGGAGCTTGCGAGGTAGAGCCGTTGTTGTAGCCGCCATGGTTGGAGAAGCGTTTGCGTTTCTGGTTCCCTTGGTTGGGGGAGGGGGAACCAGGTGAGTTGAAGTTGCCTTGACCGCCGTGGGTGGGGGCGGGAGCGGGCGCCCGTGGCCGGTAGGAGAGCAGCGCGGTCGCCGTGGATGGACCGGCGGGGGCGGTGTCGGACATCTTCTCATCCATCGACAGCTTGTCGACGGCGGCGGCGAAAGTGAGGGTGTGGGCGTCCTGCTGGATTAGTTTGCCCACGGTCGTGTGGCGCTCGTGCAGGCCAGAGACAAGCTGAATGAGAAGGGCGTGAGTGGAGAGGGGGTACCCAAGGTCGCGGAGCTCGTCCGAGATTGCCTTGAGCTCGGCGAGGTAGACGCTCAGCGGACGATCAAGCTGCTTGGTGAGGTGGAACGCCTTGGTGAGGATCATGGCCCGTGTCATCCCGTTGTTGCGGAAGATGGATTCCACGGCCAGCCAGATCGATCGGGCCGACGCAGAGGCGGCGTGGATCGTGGCCTGGAGATCGATGGAGAGGACGTCCAGAAGCCAGGACTGGACGATCGCGTCGACGGCTAACCACTCGGGGTCGCCTGAACGCGGGGTGTCGGTGTGGACGTGGTCCAACACTTGGTAGATCGCGAGCTTCCGCTCGAGCCGAGAACGCCAGAGAGAGTAGGAGCCGCGGTAGAGGTCGAGCTCGGGTATCTGGCCTTTGAGAGAGATGTCAGAGAGGGTAAAGGAGTTGTGGCGCGGGGGAAGGACGCCATGAGAGGGGGTCTCGGAGGTGGTGGAAGTGGCGGAGGCAGAAGTGGTGCTCGCGCTAGTGGCGGCGGTGAGGGAGGCAGCGGCAGTGGTGCCCGTCATATTTGGATCGGAGAGTCTGATACCATGAAAGACTTTACAGAATAATGGCACTTGTATTCATTGATTGTAACAGTACAGGGGGTTACATATTTATAGAGAGATACAAGGCGGTAGCTGCTGTTCCTAGCTACAAGGAAGGAGAGGAGTGCCGCACGATCCATGCGCTGCATGAATAGAGACTAGGACTAGGTACAGATAAGGCAAAGACTAAGTCTAGTCTAACACTGACAACACCAGAAAATCAGCTTCTCCATAAGAGACGCCTCCAAAAAAAAAAACAGTGCACTAATATTGTCGTTGTCCGATCATATATCTTAGGTTTTCACCCTGAAAAAAGTCCTCACTCTCAAAACAATACTTTTAACAAGAAAATTGTTAGTCCAATTAAAGTCAAGACCTTGGATTTTCACCCTAAGATAAGACTCTGAACTTCTCATGTGCAGTCGCCCCCAAGTACCAGTCGTTGTTTCAAGTCACGAAGCACCAAGCCAATTTCACCTCACAACCAAGATCCGATCACCGTTGCTATTCCACCGATCTCGGCTTCATGACCTTCTCCGCTAGCACCATGGAAAGAAAACAAGCTCCATGATATTAACGACCAACAGAGTTTCGAATCGCTCCCTCTGAAACCAAACGGCCAGATAAAAACATGGATGCACACGACCAAAACCACCCAATCCAGCAATCTTCAGGCATTATTGGCACAATGAATTTCGCCGGCAGGGCCTCCAGAACACGACAATCTATCCAGACTGGTGGGAACAAGCCTCCGACTGATCTTCAACTTGGTGCGAGAAGAATCGGAGGACCGCCGGGTTTATTCAGATGGGACCCAAACGGCGCCGACCTTCCCGGGACGGCCGAGGCAAACTTGAAACAGCAACGCTGACACCATCAAGACATCACGAGAAGATAAGCTTCTCCATAAGTGACGCCTCCAAGAAGAAAACAGTGCACTAATGCTGTCATCGCCCGATCATAGATCTTAGGTTTTCACCATGAAGGAAGTCCTCACTCTCAAAACAATGTCTTCAACAAGAACATTGCCACTCAAAACCAATTAAGACCAGACTTTGGATTTTCACCCTGAAAGATAAGACTCTTAACTTCTCCTGTGCGGTCGCCCTCACATAACAATCGCCCTCAGGAAGCACCAAGACAATTCCACCTCACAACCAAGATCCGACCACCATTGCTATTACATCGATCTCGGCTTCATGACCTTCTCCGCTAGCAACATGGAAAGAAAACAATCTCCATGATATTAACAGCCAGCAGAGTTTCGAAGCACTCTCTCTGAAACCAAACGGCCAGATAAAAACATGGGTGCACACGAGACACTAGGTGAAGAAGACCTCGCCAACATGGGTGCACACGAGTCCAGCAGCCAGCCCTCCACCGTCAACAGCCAAAACCACGGAGAGTACAAGGGTTGAACCGATCTAGGGTTTTCCCAACCGGCCCATCCCCTGCACCTCCGCCGCCGGCACGGCGCACCGCCGGTGGCAACCACCACCACCACCCTGACCCAGGGCTCCGCCTCGACATGGACAAGCCTCCCACCACCGCCCCAGCAGCCCGTGTAGCTATCCATGGCGACCACCGACCCCCAGAACACCGTTTGGCGGCTGGGACCACCACCCCTGCGGCCGGCGCCGGCGTTAGTGGCGGCGAGGAGGGCCGGCGGGGCGTTCTGGCGGCGTGATGGGGGATCGCCCCTGGAGCCTCCCTGGAGTGCGGCCTCAAAGCACTCCTTACATACACCAGCATAACCTTGAATCGTGAAAAAAGATTTCCTCGGCCACCACCTAAAACTGTAGTGTGTACGCATGTCTTCAGGAATCATACGTTTCTAAAACTACAAAACAAGAAACGTTTTTTAGGACCGCAGGGAGAAGTTTGGTCGCTGTCTTCAATGGACGCGTCGGCTGCCAAGGCGGGCGCAGAGTGATCCGACGGGACGCCATCCCCTCCCTCCTAATGCACATACAATTGGCAGGCAAAAACGATGAACATAACAAACCGGGAGGTACATGACAAAAAACAACATGTTAACTGCAGAAGTAACACAATAACAACAATTCCAAGACAGTAAGACTAACACAACATTAGCTACATTGTAATTAAAACAGCAAACATACAAATTATACTTGGTGTTCATCACAAAATAACTTGAGACAATGCCAATACAACAGATAGCTGGACATAATAGGGGCACAACTAACTATGCTGCAAGTCAGCAAACAGACTTGGTACAGATAGATATATAGATCTTGCATCAAATGAAACTACATAACAGATTAAGCTTTGAACTAAATGAAAATTGCGTTTCGAAAAATAATAGAAATTGATTTGTATAACATGTATATCAAGAATTTTCATCAACTAAAAAATTATCAAGCGTAATACATACATAACTAATTAACCAGCTTTAACTGAGTTATATCAACACGTTTTCCCTTTCTCTCATAGAGAGAAAACACGCAGGACGAAGACAAGAACTACATCACTGAACTGAACTAAGAAGTACACAGCTAAAGTGAACTAAGAACTATGGGGCTAAACCATGGTGTCTACTGGCTACGGCTACCACTAGTGGTCAAGTTGGAAGAGAACCTGCAAGGATGAAACTAGATATGACCGTTGCGTGTTGCACAAGGTGTTTGGCCCGACGGGTGTCAGAACGAGCTCCCGGTCTAGGCGCGTGTCCTCCTGGTGATTCTGGTCGGGACGTGCCACACGGTGGCGACCGGGCAGAGTTGGAGGAGAGTGGCGCTGCTGCTGTAGGAGCCACCGGCATTGCCGCGACGCGTGGGGAGTTAAAAGTGGCGACTTGTTGGTTGCTGACCCGGGGTTGAGATAAGCTTGGTTGGTATCGGGGCTCGTGGCCCGTTGTTAGTTCCATAACTTTTTTAGTGCGCTATAATTGTTAAATATATAAGCAAATATCCATATGAAATAATCCGTAAGAGTAATTGATAAATCATGACTATGAAAACAATAAGTAAACTAATCGTGCAGACTAGTAAGGTAGATGAATAGATCACATCTAAGCAAGACAAACCGATCGCATCTACCACAGAAACTAGAACAAGAAGCTCTAACAGAAACTGAAAGAGAAACGACAAGATCACATACTTCACAGCAGCGTCGTTGTCGCCCATGTTGAGGTTGTCGAAGAAGTCGCTGAGGTCCGGGAAGAAGTTGTCGGTGTGGAGAAACTCGTCGTCCGAAGACGACGTCGTGCTGCCAGTAGTCGCGCCGGAGCGCTCCCCAAAAACCTGATTGCCCCTCACCCGTACAGGTTCACGAGAGGCAGGGTTCCGGAGGCCTCATCTGTCCCGGCGGTCGGTGCACGCCGACGGACGGGATGAGGAAGACGAAGGCGGCGGCGCAATGAGCTGGAAACAGGTAGTCGCATATGTGGCACGTACGAGGCTAGGGTTCTCGTCCGCGCTTATATAGTGCGGTTCGGGAAGGTCGTGAGGCGCAGCCCACGTCCGAGTCGGCACAGCCACGATCCGGAAAATCCGGAAGGCAAAACGGGCTGAGTAACGCGTCCGTTAATGACTCGGAATTGATTACACAATTAATTTCCCAAACAGCAAAAAGATAAGCTCGGCTCGGCGAGATTCCCGCAACCCGCGGCGCGTCGTGACGTGTCGTGACGAGGCGAGGCGTGGCGAGGCGGGCGGCGGAGGAGGAGGAGTGCGCGAGGGCTCTCTCTCTTCTCACTCACTTACTAGGACTACAACAGCCCACCTTATATACCACTCCAACTCTCTCCCAACTAGCAATGTGGGACTAAACTTTAGCCCCCACTAGTGCTGCCACTGAATATTGGAATGGGCCATGTGAGTTTCAGAATTTGATAATGGGCCATGGGCCAAAGGCCAAATGCCCTCAAATTCCAGCAATCCCCCACAAACTCTCATTGGCACATTTCATCAGTAAGTTTCCAGAACATTGTTTTATATACCGGTATGTCGTGGAGACTGTTAAGTTGAACTTCCACTTAAAGCTTCATATTACACTAGATTGCAACTTGGATAGTGGACTATGCCTTGAACTACAAGTTTTCTGCGCACTAGCTTCATACAAAGCCTAGACCGATACTAGGCTGCCGCGAGGCTTCCTCGCGGTTTGGAGCTTATACGTCATACTCCGGGGCCTTTCATGAGTTTACTAGAGAGCACCCAACTCTCATAGATTGCGACGTTTAACAATCGGACTCATATAGGTGTGTTCTTCAAAAGATGTTCTGCAGGACAACATCTCTGCTAAAATAAGCCACTTAGAACACATTAAGATAATTATCAACCTGCCATGCAGATTAGGAGAGTATTGCATCTTACGGAGTGGTAAAATTGCTATAGGGATATATACTCTCCTCTCAGCTGACCAACAGCTTGTCTCCCAGTTCTAATTCACGGGATCTCCGATCACATAGAGTGGGTTACCACCGTGGACAACTCATAGTGTGGGTCTCATGCCCATCTCCCTCGATGCATTTTCTATCACATTTCGTGATAGTCCCTTTGTGAAGGGGTCTGCCAAGTTTCTAGACGTATGGATATAATCCAACGCTATAACTCCGGAGTTTCTCATTTTCCTGACAGTTTTCGGTCTCCTCTTCACATGCCTTGATGACTTCATATTATCCTTAGAACTGTTTACTTTGACGATCACGGTTTGATTATCACAGTTCATAGGAATAGCGGGTATTGGTTTCTCAACCACGGGTAAGTCCATCAAGAGCTCACGAAGCCACTCTGCTTCAACGGTGGCTGTGTCTAATGCTGTGAGTTCTGCTTCCATAGTTGACCTCGTAATGATGAGTCTGCTTGCAAGACTTCCAGGAAACAGCGCCACCTCCAAGTGTAAACAAATAACCACTTGTGGCCTTAGTCTCATCAGCATCAGATATCCAATTTGCATCACTATAACCCTCAAGTACCCTTGGATACCCAGTATAATGAATGCCATAGCTCGCAGTGCCTTTTAAATAGCGCAAAACTCTCTCAAGAGCATGCCAATGAACATCTCCAGGTCTAGACACAAAACGACTGAGTTTACTTACAGCAAAGGAGATGTCAGGCCTTGTGGCGCTGGCTAAATACATAAGCGAGCCAATGATCTGCGAATATCGCAATTGATCTCTAGCAATTCTTTTATTCTTACGAATAATCACACTAGGATCATAAGGCGTTGGAGAAGATTTACAGTCGCTATACCCGAAGCGACTCAGGATCTTTTCCACATAGTGGGACTCGAAGCAATGTAATCCCACCATCGTCATCCTTAAGCAACTTGATGTTTAAGATCACATCAGCTACTCCCAAGTCCTTCATCTCAAAACAACGAGATAGGAACTCCTTGACCTCCTTAATTACAGTAAGGCTGGTCCCAAATATCAATATGTCATCGACATAGAGACAGAGAATAACTCCCTCGCCCCCACCATGGCGATAGTATACACACTTATCAGCTTCGTTTACAACAAAGCCTTCAGCAGTTAAAGTTCTTTCAAACTTCTCATGCCACTGCTTAGGCGCTTGCTTAAGCCCATACAAAGACTTCAACAACTTACACACCTTTCCTTCTTGACCATCTACTACAAATCCATCAGGCTGCTCCATATAAATTTCCTCTTCAAGCTCTCCATTTAGGAAAGCAGTCTTAACATCCATTTGATGAACGAGAAGACCATGTGAGGCAGCCAAGGATAGTAGCACTCGAATGGTGGTCAATGCGGCAACAGGTGAGTATGTATCAAAGAAATCTTCACCTTCTTTCGGGTATAACCCTTGGCCACAAGACGTGCCTTGTACTTTTCAATAGTACCATCGAGGCCTAAGCTTTTTCTTGAACACCCACTTGCATCCTACAGGTTTGCACCCATAAGGACGATCGGTAACCTCCCAAGTTCCATTAGCTAAGATGGAATCCATCTCGCTACGGACGGCTTCCTTCCGGTAGTCGGCATCCCGAGATGCATAGGCTTCGAAATAGAAGTGGGAGTATCATCCACGAGGTACACAATGAAATCATGTCCAAAAGACTTTGCAGTCCTCTGTCTCTTGCTCCTTTTGGGAGCTTCATTGTCATCCTCCACAGGATTATCAAAGTGTTCTATAGCCATGGTAGGTTCAGGAAATAATTCCTGAGTAGATGAACTGGGCATCTCCTGAATTGATGAGCTAGACGTTTCCTTCATAGGAAAAATATCCTCAAAGAAAGTCGCATCATTCGACTCCATAATTGTACCAACATGCATGTCGGGTACCTCGGATTTTACTATCAAAAATCTATAGCCAATGCTATGAAAAGCATATCCCAGAAGAACACAATCCACGGTTTTTGGTCCAAGCTTGCGCTTCTTGGGTATTGGCACATTTACTTTCGCCATACAACCCCAAGTTCGTAGGTAAGAGAGTTTCAACCTTTTCCTTTCCCATTCCTCAAACGGGGTAAGAGTTTTGTTCTTTGTGGGGACACGGTTTAGGACATGACATGCAGTCAATATCGCCTCCCCCACCATGCCTTGGATAGACCCGATGTATCTAACATGGCGTTAACCAAATCAGTTAGAGTACGGTTCTTTCTTTCGGCCACCCCATTTGACTGAGGTGAGTAGGGAGGCGTCCTCTCATGGATAATACCATGTTCCTCACAAAAGGAATCAAACTCGTTGGAAAAATACTCTCCACCACGATCAGACCTTAGCCGCTTGATCTTTCGATCAAGTTGGTTTTTTGCTTCAGCTTTAAAGATTTTGAAGTAATTAAGAGCTTCATCTTTAGATTTCAGGAGGTACACATAACAATATCGAGTAGAGTCATCAATTAAAGTCATGAAGTATCTTTTCCCTCCTTTTGTCAATTCTCCATTCATTTCACAAAGATCCGAATGTATAAGCTCCAGCGGTGCCAAGTCTCTTGCCTCCGCAGTCTTGTGAGACTTACGTGGTTGCTTAGCTTGCACACACACTTGGCACTTGGATTTCTTGACAATAGCAAATTTCGGAATTATATTCATATTCGCTAACCGCGTCATGCACCCAAAATTAATATGACAAAGTCGTGAATGCCAAATATCGGACTCACTATCATTGCAAACATGATTAATAATTTGAGTACATAAGTCTGACAAAGATAGGCGGAACAAGCCTCCGCACACATAACCCTTTCCAACAAATTGTCCACACTTGGAAATTACAACTTTATTGGACTCAAAGACCAACTTAAAACCATCTCGACATAAAAGCGATCCGCTAACGAGATTCTTATTAATGGAGGGAACGTGCTGCACATTCTTCGGCTGGATGGTCTTTCCCGAAGTAAACTTCAGATCCACCGTACCAACACCACGAACGAGAAGCACGTGAGCCGTTTCCCATCAGCACGGAGGAAGTCCTTGCAACTCGATAAGAAGAAAACATAGAGACATCGGAACATACATGTGTATTGGCTCCGGTGTCTATCCACCAATCGGGAGAATTACATACTCGAAAGGACGAGTAGGGAAATACCGTACCCAACGTCCTTCATCTCAGTATCAACACCAATAACAACATTTGCGGACTTGCCGCTGTTCCCACGCCGATCATGACGTTCTGGGCAATCAGGAGCCCAATGTCCAGGAGCGCCACAAACATGGCAATTCCCTTTCTTCTTATAAGGAGTCTTCCTCTTGAAGTTGGTTGAGTTGGAGGCTTTGTTTTTCTCGTCAAACTTGCCTTTTCCATTGTTCTTATTCTTAGACTTGTGAGATTGGAAGTTCTTCTTCTGTACCACATTGGCACTGGAACCTCCCTCAAATCTACGAGCACATGTATCCTTTGCTCTCGCCTTCTCTTCCACATGAAGCGAGCCAATGAGATCCGAAACGGAAAACTCTTGTCTCTTATGTTTCAGAGAAGTAGCAAAGTTCCTCCACGAAGGAGGAAGCTTGGCAATAATGCCACCGGCCACAAATTTGTCCGGTAAGGTACACTTAAACTGCTCGAGTTCTTTGGCAAGGGACTGAATCTCATGAGCCTGCTCAACCACGGAGCGCTCATCAGTCATCCTGTAGTCATAGTATTGCTCCATGACATACAGTTCAGTGCCAGCGTCCGAGACCCCAAACTTGGCCTCGAGCGCATCCCACGTATCTTTACCATGGTCGAAAGCCATGTACGGGTCAACAATGTTGTCCCCAAGAATGCTGAACAAGGCCGCCTTAAACATGGCGTCGACCTTCTCAAACTTTCCCTGCTCCTCTGCGAGAGAGGCCCCTCGGGTCTAGCATCACGTAGGCGCTAAAACAGCCTAGGTTTGTAAACCATAGGACTGCCTTTGTGCGCCACCTCTTGTAATGCATACCATCAAAGGAGGGAGGTCGAGTAGCGGCAGCAATGCTGCTTGAATTGATTTGCCTATAATCAGGTTTTTGGATTGTTAAATATATAAGCAAATATCCATATGAAATAATCCGTAAGAGTAATTGATAAATCATGACTATGAAAACAATAAGTAAACTAATCGTGCAGACTAGTAAGGTAGATGAACAGATCACATCTAAGCAAGACAAACCGATCGCATCTACCACAGAAACTAGAACAAGAAGCTCTAACAGAAACTGAAAGAGAAACGACAAGATCACATACTTCACAGCAGCGTCGTTGTCGCCCATGTTGAGGTTGTCGAAGAAGTCGCTGAGGTCCGGGAAGAAGTTGTCGGTGTGGAGAAACTCGTCGTCCGAAGACGACGTCGTGCTGCCGATAGTCGCGCCGGAGCGCTCCCCAAAAACCCGATTGCCCCTCACCCGTACGAGGTTCACGAGAGGCGGGGTTCCGGAGGCCTACTCGTCCCGGCGGTCGGTGCACGCCGACGGACGGGATGAGGAAGACGAAGGCGGCGGCGCAATGAACTGGAAACAGGTAGTCGCATATGTGGCACGTACGAGGCTAGGGTTCTCGTCCGCGCTTATATAGTGCGGTTCGGGAAGGTCGTGAGGCGCAGCCCACGTCCGAGTCGGCACGAGCCACGATCCGAAAAATCCGGAAGGCAAAACGGGCTGAGTAACGCGTCCGTTAATGACTCAGAATTGATTACACAATTAATTTCCCAAACAGCAAAAAGATAAGCTCGGCTCGGCGAGATTCCCGCAACCCGCGGCGCGGCGCGTCGTGACGAGGCGAGGCGAGGCGTGGCGAGGCGGGCGGCGGAGGAGGAGGAGTGCGCGAGGGCTCTCTCTCTTCTCACTCACTTACTAGGACTACAACAGCCCACCTTATATACCACTTCAACTCTCTCCCAACTAGCAATGTGGGACTAAACTTTAGCCCCCACTAGTGCTGCCACTGAATATTGGAATGGGCCATGTGAGTTTCAGAATTTGATAATGGGCCATGGGCCAAAGGCCAAATGCCCTCAAATTCCAGCAATAATGCTATAACGTTACAATAAATAGTGAGTTTAGCGCCGCTAATAGCAGATTAGCGTCATAGCGTGCAAATTGTGCATAAAGTAGCGTTCACCGTCCAAATACGCTATAGCGCCGCTAAAACGTTGAAATAGGGCGCTATTTTATTTTTTTCCATGCAATATACATGAGGCCGTATCCGAATAAGTAATGCATTGGCACCTCATGTTGTACCTTATCTTGGGGTTGTATTGGTGCAGAAGATATAAGAAATCTCAATCCAACATGGAGGAGAAAATGGTGCGAAGCTGCCAACTTTGGCGGATCCTCCCTCCGCTGATTCTGTGATAATCTTGCATGCAAGCGGCCCCTCCTGTAATCATTCTTCTCCTTTTGCCCGTTTGGTCCTTCCTAGTCACTTCGTTAGCATCCAAACTTCAAAGGCAACAATAGATTAAGCGCCGTGATTCGCCCGAAGATGATCAACGCACGTGATCAATTGCTCTCGCCGGGAAACAAAAAATGCCACAGAAGAAAACGTACAGCTTCAGTACCCTTAGAGCATCTCCAGGAGCTCATCTATATGGACATGTATAGCAAATATAGAGGACAGACCCCCAAAAAACGTCTCCAGCAGCACATGTATATGGACATGGGTCGATACATGACCATCCAGCTCGCGGGTGCGTCCTCCACTTCTGGGTGACCAAGCCGAGATCATCGCTCGCTCGCCCGCGCGATTCCGCTCGCCTCCCGCGCGATTCTGCCCGGCTCCCGCGCGGATAGGAAGCTGCAGGCGACGAGGAGGAGGCCGGACGCCAGCGCCTGTCCGCGACTCGCCGAAGGTATGCGCCCTGTACCTTTTTCTTTTGCATCGCCGCGCTTTAGGTAGGATGGGGACGGCGGCGGCGCTGGAAGTAGGGCCAGGGCCGGGGCGGCACAGGCGAGATGGGGACGGCGGCGGCGCTGGATGAAGGGCCCGGGGCGGCGCAGGCGAGTTGGGGACGGAGGCGGCGCTAGATGAAGGGCCCAGGGCAGAGCATGCGAATCGGGGACGGCGGCGGCGGCCGAGATGGGGCGACGGGGGCGCTGGATGAAGGGCCCGGGGCGGCGCAGGCGAGTTGGGGACGGCGGCGGCGGCCGAGATGGGGCGACGAGGGCGGCCGAGATGGGGCGACGGAGGCGGCAGAGATGGGGGCCGGAGCGCAAGGGAGGGAGCCGCCGTCGGGCGCCGTGCCGGAAAGAAGCATGGGAGCAGGGGGTGGCGGCGGGCATGGGAGCCGGCGCCATGGTGGTAGGGAGCAAGGGAACAGCGGGCGGTGGAGGGCAGGGGTCGAATTTCTTCTTTGCTACTGTCTCTGTCTTGGTACTGCATCGCATGGAAGTAGATTTTTCTGCTTCGCTACTGTCTTGGTACTGGCAGTACTGCATCTATATGGAAATTTTTGTACTACTTTGCTACTGCAGTGAATACATTGCTGTGAATTGATTTTGTGAAGACACTAAATTGTGATGTTTATTGTAGATGGACAATTCAGAGATGAACAGCTCACCGGCACCTACTTCTGGATCTTTTTTGGACCTGTTGAATACTGGTTCCGGTGACATGAATTGGGGTGACACACAGAATTATAGCCCAATAAGTGCTCGGGGTAGCGAGGATTTGTTTTGAAGTAATCATCCCAGAGATATGGCAAAAATACTAAATCTATAATAGTCTCTCGATGAATGGCATGTTTCGAAATAGCAGAGGTCTTGGTGACTTGGCTAAACATTCTCACATTGCTGATGGTTGTAGAGATTATGATTTAGATTTTATTGCTATATCTGAGACGGGTAGGCGAAAATTCTCACACAGTTTCCTCGACCGGATATCTGGCGGGATTAACTTTCAGTGGTTTTCTCGCCCGCCTCGTGGTAGATCTGGGGGTATTTTACTGGGCGTCCGTATAGACACCATGACAGTCTTAGCTAGTTCTGATGGCGAGTATCATATTAAACTCGATATTCAGAACAAAGCAGATGGTTTCATTTGGAGTCTGGTCGCTGTGTATGGTGCTGCCCAAGATGCCTTTAAGGCCGACTTTTTACGTGAGTTGGTAAATCTTGCAAAAGATAATCCGCACCCGATTTTAATCGGAGGGGATTTTAATTTGCTGAGATTCCCTCATGAGAAAAGCAAAGGCCTTTTTGATGGACATTGGCCTTTCTTGTTTAATGCTGTCATTGATAGCTTAGATTTAAGAGAGGTTTTCATGTCTGGTCGACGGTTTACTTGGGCCAACGAGTTTACCTGAACCCACATACGAAAAACTAGATCGCGTGTTGATGGATACCGAATGGGAACAAAAATATCCTATGGTGTCCGTCCGTGCACTAGAACGTATCGAAAAGCTGTCCGACCATGCTCCTATCCCGTTAACCACCGGGAATCCTCGACCTGTTTGTAAGCGACCGTTCAAATTTGAACTTGGTTGGTTACATCGCGAGGGTTTTCATGAGATGGTTAAGACGGTTTGGGAAAGACCAGTCCGGGGTGGCTCGCCAATATTGAGATGGAATAATAAGATGCGCGCTATGCGCAAGCATCTCTCTGGTTGGGCTGCTCATATGGCGGGTATTTTGAAAAAAGAGAAGGTTCGCTTGTCTAAAGAGATTGATGATCTTGAGGCCATCGCGGAAGTGAGACCGCTATCTACGCAGGAGATTGATATTAAGAATCAATCCAATGCACAAATGGCGAGTCTTCTTCGTGAAGAGGAACTCAAATGATATCAAAGATCCAAAGCCCAATTCATTTTGGAAGGAGATTCGAATACGCGATATTTTCATGGTTTAGCCAATGGCAGACATCGGAAAAAGCGTATTCATTCTCTTGTACAAGATGAAGGGGTGATTGAAGGCCACGAGCAACTTAAATCGTACATTACTAATTATTATAAAGACCTGTTTGGTCCTCCGGAGGAAAGCTCTTTCTCTCTTAACGAGGACTTAACGGAAGATATACCCCAAGTTTCTATGGAAGAAAATGGCCTACTAACCGCACCTTATTCCGAGGATGAGGTTAAGAAGGCGATTTTCCAAATGGAATGTAACAAAGCACCGGGTCCAGATGGTTTTCCAGCAGAGTTTTATCAAACCCTTTGGGATACTATTAAATCGGATCTTCTAGATTTGTTCGGTGATCTCCACACAGGACAACTAGAATTATTTCGTCTAAATTTTGGTGAAGTAATTTTGTTACCGAAGGTTAATGAGGCAGAAAGGATTCAACAATATAGACCTATCTCGCCTTTTAAACGTCGGCTTCAAGATTTTCACGAAAGTGGCCACCATTAGACTTAATACGGTTGCGGATCATGTCGTTCAACCTTCACAGACCGCTTTTATGCAAGGAAGGAATATCCTTGATGGAGTGGCAGTGTTGCACGAGACGGTACATGAGTTGCATTCTAAGAAATTAAACGGGGTAATTTTAAAATTAGATTTCGAAAAGGCGTATGACAAGGTTAAGTGGTCTTTTCTGCAGCAGACACTTAGGATGAAAGGTTTTTCTCCTGAGTGGCGCGCTCTAATTTACGATTTTGTGTATGGAGGTAGTGTGGCTATCCGGGTTAATGATGACACCGGCCACTATTTTCAAACACGAAAGGGGTTACGCCAAGGGGATCGGTTATCACCGATGTTGTTTAACATTGTAGCGGATATGTTGGCAATACTCATAGAGCGAGCTAAGTCTGATGGCCAGATTGAAGGTGTGATCCCACATTTGGTTGATGGGGGTTTATCTATCCTTCAATATGCCAGACGATACAATTCTTTTTATGGATCATGATCTCGAAAAAGCTCGCAATCTCAAATTAATTTTGACGGCGTTTGAGCAGTTGTCGGGATTAAAAATCAATTTCCATAAAAGTGAGTTGTTCGTTTCGGTGAGGCCCAAAAGGATATGACTCTATATACGGAGTTGTTTGGTTGTGGGCAAGGCCAATTTCCTATTCGCTATTTGGGTATTCCGATTCATTATCGGAGACTAACAATTGCTGAATGGAAAATTGTGGAAGAAAGATTACAAAAACGCCTTAGTAGTTGGAAGGGTAAATTGCTGTCCCTCGGAGGGAGATTGGTTCTCATTAATTCGATGCTCGACAAATATGGTACTGTATATGTTATCATTCTTCCTGCTGCCAAAAGAAATTCTGCATAAACTCGATTATTATCGATCCAGATTCTTTTGGCAAGGGGACGATGGAGAAAAAGAAATATCGATCGGTTAAATGGAGTGTAGTCCGTAGTCCCAAAGATCAAGGTGGACTTGGAGTTCATGACCTAGAGGTTAAGAACTCAGCTCCGCTAGGTAAATGGCTTTTTAAGCTTCTTACCGAGGATGGGATTTGGCAAACTATTCTTCGTAGAAAGTACATTGGCTCGAAGGCGTTATCCCAAGTGGTTTGGAAACCCGGGGATTCTCACTTACGGGCTGGTCTAATGGCGACTAAGAATGTTTTCTTTCGTCATGGTACTTTCTCTATTAAGAATGGAGAACGGATACGCTTCGGGAAGATGTTTGGTTAGACAATGCTTCCTTGAGTGAGCAGTATCCTGCCTTGTATAGTATTGTCCGTCGCAAGGGTGATACCATTGCCACAGTAATGGCTACCTCACCACCTAACGTGACGTTTAGAAGGGTTTTGCTTGGACAAAGGCTTGTTGCATGGAACGATTTAATTCACCGGTTGGGAGATATTCAATTATCAACTGAACCGGATGAATTTAGATGGAATCTTCATGCAGATGGTACTTTCTCAGTCAAATCCTTGTACAATGCGATTCTCCATTCTGATATACCAGTTGATAATAACAAGAAAATCTGGAAGATGAAAATACCAGTAAAAATAAAAAATTTCGGATGGTATCTTCGTCGCGGAGTTATTCTTACCAAAGATAATCTTGTCAAGCGGAATTGCATTGGAAGTACTAGGTGTGTTTTTTGTCAACAAGATGAAACTATTAAACACCTTTTTTTCCAATGCCATTTTGCGAGATCTATTTGGTCAGTCATCCAAGTTGCTTCTACCCTGTATCCCCGACTAGTGTAGCCAATGTCTTTGGCAATTGGCTCCACGGTATCGATTCAAGGTTTAAGTTGCTTCTTAGGGTGGGGGCGCTAGCGATTATCCGGGCACTCTGGCTAAGTAGAAATGACAAGATTTTTAATGATAAAAATTGTTCTTTGTTGCAGGTCATCTACGGATGTACGGGTATTCTCCGTTTGTGGTTACCTCTTCAGCGGATGGAGAACCGAGACCTATTTACGGAGGTCTGTACACGGTTGGAGGATACGGCGAGGGATACTTTTTCCCTACATGGGTGGCAGCATAGTCTTCGGATTGCAGCACCACCCACACCATAGGCGATTTATGATTCATCGTTCCGATATGTATTTCGCCTAGTTTTTTTCTTTACATTGTTGGTTACAGACTCTTTGAACAGCTGTGTGCATCCTGGTTATGCAGAGGCTGGATGTAATTGCTTTCCAAAAGTAATAAAGCATCCTTTATCGAAAAAAAATCATCCCAGAGAAGAACAAATCCGGCATCTCTTCCTCTGTCGATTATCTGACGTCCAATCTTGGAACCGCCACGGCGTCGGGCATTTCCCTGCTCTTCCTCCTCGGCGATTGCTGCCATAATAAGTTCATCGTCGCCTGATGAAGACGATGATGAATTCATCATCATATCCCAAGAGGTGCTCATTGTATCGTGAGAGAGTGGATAGAGAGCAAAGAAGCTACAACCAGGAATGTAGTGAGAGAGCTGGTAGATGGTGGTATATATAGATACAAAAATATAGCTATTGGGAATATAGCCGTTGAAAATATAGCCGTTGAAAATATAGCCGTTGGGAATTTAACTGTTCAAAAAATAGAGCCGTTGGAAAAAATCTGTTAAATAGTAGTTATAGGATATATTAAAATATAGGAGAGAGAATATAGATGTCCTGGTTATAGATGATCTGTTGGAAAACTGGGGACATCTAAAAAGGAATCTTTATAGATGATCCTCTATATGGAGATATAGAGGACCAAATTTGGATGAGCTCCTGGAGGGACTGAGCTTCAGTGACTTTGTCAGCCCACAAAGTCACTGACTTTGTGTCACTTACAAGTAGGGTCAGGTGGAACCCTTCATTATGTGGGCCCCACGTGGCCCCACTTGTAAGTGATTCAAAGTCAGTGACTTCACTGAAGCTCAATCCCTCCTGGAGATGCTCTGGGCGATGTGATCGCCTGGTTGCGGTTTTATCTTGACGGAGCCCAAGGCAGGGTGGAGAGAGGTAGCTAGCTCCACGCAAGGCGACGCCATGCCCAGTCAGAGTCAGTACTACACTACTACCCTATAGCTCGCTGGTAGCAGGAGTACCCTAGCACAGTGTCATCCATTTACGCATGCCAGCTGTGCGGCAACAACCTTCAGCTCCAGGCTGGCATCCTCCCCTTCACTGCCTCGCCTCTATATAAAGCCCTCCGTGCACGCCCCGCTCCTCCCAACACAACCGCCGCGCTGCGCTCAGAGCTCCAGCTACACGAGCTCTTCACCTCGATCTCCGTGCGACAAAATAGTAATCTTTCATTTTTTTAACTACCATGGGCGCGTGCAACTCGTGCGAGGCGACGGCCGTGGCGGCGGTGACGGGAGGCGAGGCGACGGCGGCGAGGGTCGTGCTCGCGGACGGCGAGCTGCAGAGGTTCCCCGGGGGCACCCGGGCGTCGCACGCGCTCAAGGCTTCGGACGCCGCCGCCGCCTCCCCTGTGCAGCGCCCATGCTTCCTGTGCAGCGCGGACGGGCTGGAGCTCGGCGGCGCGGTGGCCGCGCTGGCGCTCGACGAGGAGCTGCAGCCCGGGCAGCTCTACTTCGTGCTCCCCGCGGCCATGCGGCGGCGCCCGCTGCAGGCGGAGGAGATGGCGGCGCTCGCCATCCGCGCAAGCGCCGCGCTAGCGGGCGACCACGACGGCCCGCTCGTGTTTCCGGATTCGGTCCCAGGCGCCGTGAAGGGGTCCCGGCGCCGCTCGCGGAGGACAGCCAGCCTGGGGCGAGACTTCGTGCCGGACCTCGGCTCCATTATGGAGTAGCTAGCCGGTTTGCCGTCCGGCGAGGATCGGCCACCGGGGAGGAGACTTTGACTAATGCTAATGTAGCGTAGCTTAGCTGGCCGGCTGTGTAGGCACTGTACGTTGTAGAGGAGGCAGAAAGACGCGTAGGCACATTGCACATTCTGATCCAAGGGCTGGTGTGTTCCGTTTGAGGATGGGATGGAATGGAATAGAACCGTTCCGCACCAGCCCATTTTTGCGTTCGGTTGCAAACTGAAATGGAATGAAGTGGTTCCTTCAAATGGAATATTCCCTCTAGATCTGGAATGAAGTGGTTCCTCCGACTCGGCCGGACGAGGTGGAACGAGTAACTGTCACACGCTGATTAATTAAGTTTAGCAATAATTAGCCAAGTTTAGCAATAATTAATCAAGTTTAGCACTACTTAATCAAGTTTAGCAAATAATTAATCGAGTTTAGAATAATTAATCGGGTGACTATCTCACCCATTCCATTCCATTCTCATCCCATTCCAAAACCGAACACAGAGATGAAACCGTTACGTGACAATTTTTTTGTCCAAACCAAACACAGAGATGGAACGGTTCCGTGACACTGGAATGGAATGGCCATTCCATTCCAGCCCCTCCCCAAACCGAACACACCCTAACTAGACGACCAGGTCTCTGTGTATGTTTATGGCTGACGGGTGGGTCCATAATCCCACGAAGCTAACCGTCCAACACTTTCACTTGAATTGGATATTTATTGACTCTAAATGTTAGTCACCTAACATTATCAACCTCAGTTACTTCCTAAGTGTAGTTAGCTGGCTATAGACATTTTAGCACGCCAAGTTCCTTGGAAAACGATACTTTCTATGTCCTGTGTAAAAAATATAAATAAATGTATCATGAAAAAACTTGCTTTTAGAGCAAATACAATAAAGTCTAGTCAGCTGGTTGTAAGAGATAAAATATTATTTCTTTGCTTACTTGGAGGAGTGAGAAGAGGAGAGAGGAGGTAAGTGGGCTCTTAGAGCAATTCCAATAGTGTAGTCAGTTGCTGGCTATAAGCCAAGTGTCATGTCATCTATAGCCAACTTGGAGCCAACATATACAATAGTGAGCTAAAAAATGTACTAGTACTTTATCAATGTATGGTCCACCTTTCACTCTCACAAAGTGCCTACGAGCACGTGCTAGAGCTGGCTCTTGCATAAGAGCTCACTCTCCTTCTCTCTCCTCCTCTCTCTCCTCCAACTAAGCAATGATATACTATTTTAATCATTGTAGCCAGCTGACTACGACTTATTGTACTTGCTCTTATGCAACTCCTAGATACTTTATGAGAGCAAATGACGGGCCGTATTTTGAAAAAGTATTATATTCTTAGGCTGGTAATAGTGGGGAGTAACTTAGACTAGTAACATATGCCATGTTACTAGTCTAGGTTACTACCTTCATAGAGAGTAGTAACTTATATGTGGTGCCATGCATTATATCATTAATTATGTTGTAGACTCATCCTGCCTTGAGGTGTGTGATGTTATGGTAACATAGCTAGTTACCACCTCACTCTCTTTCTTCATTTATTAGCATGTCATGTCACCAAATTGTCTTGAGATGTGTGATGTTAGTAGCTATGTTACTCCCACTATGAGCAGTTTTAGAGTCAACTATTGTATATGGTGGCTATAAGTTGGATATAGATGACATGGCAAACCACAATAGCTAGGTGCTGGATACACTATTGTTCTTGCTCTTAGGACCAAACTTGTGTTTTTTGACATCACATAAAAAATATGGGGTTTTTGATGAAACGACTCTACAAGTACATATGAACTTTTTAACATTTTGAAATGCGTTTAAAACACAACTCAAAACCAAGGGTGCCAAAACACCTTGTCCCCGACTTCTCAGTTAAGTGATGGCATCCCATAATTTCGTACTATTTGAACCATATTTTTCACAACTCACTTGCGATTTAAAAATCTTAGTTGCAACTGAAAACAGTATTTAGTTGCAACTTATATAGAGCATGAATCGTCGGTGCAAAGTTGTTAGATTTGGACTTGATTGAGCATTAAATTAATTCTCGGCTATGTGAGAATTATCAATTATTAACTACCTTTTTTTTTTTGGAAAACCCGAACATTATACATAGTAATAGAAGGGCATGTAGGGATGTTCCTCCCTTTTGATGTACAAAACTTAGTTTGTAGTTTTCTAAAAAGACTTATATTTTAAAATGGAGCTACTACATTATTTGACGGAATGCTAAGAGCATGTCTAGCAAGCCCCTCAAAACGCTGGTATCCCGTATACTTCCGGCGGGATAGGGGTGAGGGCATTTTGGGCCGTCTAGCAGGCCGTGTATTCGGGCCGGCCCGTATCGGCAGAATACGGGGCCCGTCAAACCTACCCCGCCGCCCCCTACAAATACAGGGTGAAGGTGCGAGTGGGGGTCCAACCCCTCACTCGCAACCCTCTGTGGCGAGCAATTGCCACGCGCACGCCGCGGCATTTGCACTGCCGCCAGCCATGAGCGCACGGTGTAGGAGTAGCCTCTCGCCTGCCGCCGGATCGAAGCGATCCCGCGAGCCGGCCACGGTGGAGGAGGTGTGGCGCCGCCACTGCAAACTCTCGGCCTCCGTGAGTCGGCGTGCGACGTGCAAATACGTCGGCTCCGAGTGGATGCCGCCGACGCTCCGGGACTTCGCGGAGGGCGGCCGCTACCACAAGGTTGACCCGCCGTTGAAGCCGATGAGCGACAGCGATTTCGAGAAGTGGCGGAGCGCGTGGGAGCAGGAGCGCGCGTGGAAGGCCGCATGGGAGGGGAGCTCCAGCGGTGGAGCGTCGCGAGCCGGCGACGTGGAAGAGGAGGCGGAGGAGGGGGAGGACCCCCTCTTCTTGGAGGCGGTGACCGTGTCCAAGAAGGCGGCCGGCGACAAGGCTCAGGCGGACGCGGAGGAGCCGGCTTAGGCCATCGCCGCCGTCGAGGAGATGAAGGCTCGGGAGGCCGCCGCCACTGCAAAAATCATCATCCTCGACAACTAGGCGTATCTGTAGCGTTGTAGAAGTCGTAATCTAGTAGAATCGCGTAATTTTGTATATCCCTATCTATGATCAATTTGAAGAACTATCTATGAATTCTCCCGAGTTTTGCAATTTTTAAAAATACGAGATGAAATAAGGGGTCTGTTAGCCGGAATGGTTCGTGCGTCCCAATTTTTTTGATACAGGACCCTGTACTCGCTCGATACGGGACGAGCAAATAAGAAGTTTGTTAGACATGCTCTAACTGAACATATCACCAGATGGATGCTCAGCTATGTATGTCTACATCAAGTCGTAACTAAACGGGAAGCAGTCCGCTACGCTTATTAAGCTGCTTCTGTATTTGTTGTGCTATGTATTTTCGGTCGTACCTTGGGAGAGAAGCATGAATGCAGGATAGGCTCATACGGTAGCGCAGTGCGGGCGAAGCAAAGTCATTTTGGTACGAGGAAAACGACACGGAATCGAGAGACCTTTTCAGCGTTTTCTATCCTCTTCTTGTATTTGCATGGCTGCCTAGCGGGGAAGCGAGTTATCTAGACGTGCACCGTACCTTGGGAAGTCGTTTCTCGCATATGGGTTGGACCAAATTTCGTTTGGTATACAACGAACATATTGTCAATGAGTGATCGTTACACTCTCTCAAACTAATATCAACGAAGATTTTTTTGGGGTGGGTACTTGGAATGGTTAGATCAAGGGTCCTTTTCGGTTAGCACGGCACACGAGAGGGAAAGGATTGTGGCACTCATCATGATTTTCTTGGTCGCTGCCCCGTGCGGTGCAGAACGAGCGGACGCACTGTACGACAAGTGCGATGCGCCCTGGCTATCAGGTCTAGGCCGTAGATGCCGACCGGGTCGATGCATTCGGCCATTCGTGCACGCGAAGGCGAAATTAAGGTGATGATATCTGAGAACAAACCACAAGAATGTGATGGCAATGTTCGTGGTACAGGTAGAGTGCGATGGTCTCAAGTTGCAGCAAGGGAATGGACCGACCGTGGTGGCTATAGATGGATGGAACTAGGGAAAGCGGTGGCTAAGTGGACTACAATGACGTGCTCTGTGGTCTGGGTGACTGGGTCTGGGCAAGTTGGAAGTTATTAAGGGCATGCCCAATGCATAGCCCTAGGGGTGCTGCCTCACAGCTTTATCTTGGTTCGGGTGGTCCAAATTAGGTTCGGATAAGGAGGCAGCTTCTTCATCAGGAGGCAGCCTCTTCAGCCATAAAGTGAAAAATGTGAGAGAGAAAGAGAAAACCCAAATCAGCTTTTGAGAGAAAGATACATTATTGGGACCATAACGTGGCATGCATATGTCAAAAGTTTTATCCAATCCTAGTTGGACAGCTGCCTCCATTGCTCATGCCCTAAGTTGAGGCGGCTAGGTCAGGTCTCCCGCAAAGCGGACCATTTTTCGATCCATCTGAGTCCAGATGTGATGGCCCGCAAACAAGGAAAAGGTCGCGGTTTGTATGTGGGTGGCAGCGCCCCCACACATTTTAGTTATTTTTTACATGCATAGGTTTACATATTTCAGTTATGGAAAAGGTGATCATTTCAGGGAAAAACTGCAGGTTTGCACGTGGATTAGTTGAAACACGAAAAATTAAAAGAACGTAGTTTATTACGCAATCATAGCATCCAAGTTCATAAAATATATGCAAAGTATTATAGAACATAGTTTTACACAAATAACAATCATTGGAATGCAAATCAAATAAATAGTAGCACTAGGTATTTTCAAGATGAGTCCAAATATGTTGCACTCAATTTTTTTGGAGCCATATATGAGTTGAATTGTGACGCATCCCATGTTGCGCAGCTAGGAAATCTACCAATTCAGCGGGTGGTCCATAGGGCGCAACATTATCTAATCCTGCCTTAGTCAAACAAGTTTTTATCACGCTCATCCTTAACGATCATATTATGCATGATCATGCAAGCAGTCATGACCTCCCACATATTTTGATGGCTTCAAGTTCCAACACGGTGCCGAATAATAACCCAATAAGATTGCAGCACACCAAATATCCGCTCTACATACTTCGTGCATGCCTCTTGCTCTTAGCAAAATCTACTCTCATTCTCGTTCTGAGGTACGTGGATTGTCTTCACAAGCCTGAACCATTAATGATGGATAACATTAGCTAGATAGTACCATTTGTTATAGACATGATCATTGACCTAATACTAGACCGGCGGAGCATGACCTTTCAGCAAGGCATGTGAACACAGGCGATCGCTAAAATGCACAAATGTCATTATTTGAGCCTGTCGTGCAAGAGTAAAGAGTGTCAATCCCAAAATCTCGTGAGGCCTTTTTTTTAAAGAAAAACAGTACAAACGTAGACGCTCATATATGCGCGCATACACTCACCCCTATGAACGCACACATGCACACCCTACCCCTATGAGCACCTCCGGAAGACTGAGCCGGCGTATTGGATCTTAAAATTAACGAAGTTACCATAGACGCCTCGCTGTCAACGGAAATGTCGCCACCCACTGAATGAATATTTTGCCTTTCTGAGACACACATATGTCAAACCTAGAGTTTAAACTCTGGTGGGCTAGGGGTACAACCATCCTCCTAACCAGGTTGGTTCTCTCAAGAGGCCTTTTCAGCTTTTCTATCCTCTTGTATTTGCATGGCTGGCCCCCAATGCACTGACCGATGATTGTAGTGCAAGTAGATCTCGTGACCGTGCCTCACTTTGCGTCTCCCAGGTACTCCCTCCGTCCACAAATAAGTGTACATCTAGGTTTTTTGATAAGTCAAACTTTATTACATTTGACCACCTTTTTAGGAAAAAATATCAGCATTTATGACACTAGATTAGTATCACTAGATTCACCTTGAAATGTAGTTTCATAATATAGTAACCTAATGTCACATATGCGTATAATTTTTGATAATAAGTTGGTCAAAATTAAATAAGTTTGACTTATCCAAAAACCTAGATGTACACTTATTTGTGGACGGAGGGAGTATTCCACACCAAGGTGCACAAACTTTAACTCGACGTGCATCTGATGACTGATGGGCTTAGCTTCCTAGCGAACACAAATTCGATTCCAGTGGATAGATATGCACACTAGGACGAAGGCGGTAGTAGTAAGCTTAGTCGGGATAAAATCCAGTCACCGTTCCCGGACCAACTGACTGCCGAATATATTCTGGTAGAAAACGCGGAGATCGCTATCGAGACCGTACGTATGGAAACATGCATATCTCTATCTCTACTACTTATAAAGGCACGAAGTGCTGTTGGAAAATTAAATCTCAACCGTCCGTGGACACCGATCAAGCGATCGAGATGCATCTGTTCTCCCTACCCTCGCCCCTGGCATCCACAGTCCGTCTTCGAGAAAGAAAAAAAAAGGAAAAATAAACTGCCTTGCACGATCTGGATCAATCACCCCATTCTTTTTCCACGCAACCCCCTTTTCCATGCCGCTTCCTCTCCACGCGCGAGAAGCGATCCAGGCGCCGCCGCTGACCGGCGATGCTGCCTCCCCACCCGACGGTGCCGTTGCCCGACCCACGCCCCTGCTGCCTCGAGAGCACCTTGATGACCGATGCGGAGCCGCGTGGATCATGATGAAACGGAGAGGGAACCGCCATCAACCCCATGGCCTCCATGGTTGTCCCTCGCAACCCTACGTCACAGTCGTCCCGCCACTTCTATGTACCTTCCTCTCGCTGCATCCTTGTCCGTCTCGAGCTGGCCTCAACGTTGGTTTTTCTTTGGGGATTGTCAATAATTTCGCACCTCTCTTACTATAAATTAAATTTGCATGTTTTTCTTTGGGGATTGTAGGTTCTTGGTACCCTACAGCCGGATACCCTTATCTGCATCAAGGTAAAAATTGGATATTTGTACTTTGGATGTGTTATATTTTGCCTAATCTGATGATTATAGTTTGACGCTGTTCTGGATACTTTATTCAGGCAAAAATGGTTCTAGAAGTGATGTGTTTATCTGAAGCATTAGCGGTAATGCTCAGCCTTTGGCGTTATTCCTGTTGTCTAGGAAGATATTTGAGGTGCGAGGTATAAGCTTCTCCCTTTTCATGCTTAGTACATTTTTTTTCTTCAGTATGATGCGTTTGACCGTGGTTCATTCTTCACAATCCAGAGACCAGAATGGAGAATGCTGCCCAGACTCATCTAATATCTACTCAAGAAGGTAGCAACCATATCTCACTTTCTCTTGAATCTTTTTTGTTTATTGATACCTCCTGGAAACAGATGATAGTTCTTTATGTTGTAGGTAGCTAACTCCTATTGCCGAAAAACATCTCCATCAACTCAATCATTTCCAGTATATTTGTCGTTCACAAGGTTAATGTCAAAAGATTCAAAGTGGTACCATACTTCTTTAGTACATAGCACCAAACAATGAAAAAGGAAAAGCTTCCTTCATATGACCGTGAAATCTTATAACTAACCATCTGATGTGACGGCTTAATCCGTAAGGCTCTTTATTCCTCTAAAAAATGTGTGAAGGAAGTTTCAGAGAGAAATTTGGAAGAGAAATAATTCCCAGATTCCTTAAAAATTTAATTAAATGGGATTTGTTCTTTGCACGAATTTTATGTAGGTCTGCAGTGAGACCAAAGCGAGAGCTCTCTTCATGTGGACTCTTGCTGCAGTGCATTTGTATGATTGTTCTTCAGAACATGCAGAACCAGGAATGGGCGGACACTTCTTAAGCCTGGGTGAACCATGGAGAATTGGAGACGCAAGGGTGAGGGAGCCAGACTGAACCACTTGGTGCAACACATCCAGGCAATTGTTCCTCTCATCTGATTTGCATATTCAATGGGAGCAGAATTCTCGGACCCTGTTTAGTTAAGCTAATATGAGACACCCTTCTTGTACGGTTTGGTGTTTGGTGAAGATGTTCTCAACGATGCAACATAGCCTGTGTTGTTTAGTGTAATCCGTAAGTTTGGTCTTGGAATTTCAGTACATTTGTTACTCACTCAAACAACTTGGATATTATAACTTTAGTGGGAATGGTAAAAGAGAATATTCCTATAGATTTGTGCCTTATTCTTTGCATTTCAATAAATGTTTGTAACATCTCTTAAAAGCTTTATATAGAAGGTAGTTTTTTCTCTCTCTCGGCTACTGCATTAATCTCTCTGCACATATTGCACCTTTACCTTTTCTTTTATTGGAGCACAATTTACTTTCTCTTTTGCCTGCACCTTCTCCTTTTTATTTTCTTGGGAACATATTTTAATTGCTATTTTTGCTTGTTCTCTAACTGCCCCAGCTAAAATATTTTTATTTTATAGGATGCTAGAAGGGAAAAGAAAGTTGACTCCTGCTGCAGTACACTTGTATGATTGTTCTTCAGAACATGCGGAACAAGAAATGGGTGGACACTTCTTAAGCCTGGGTGAACCATAGAGATGCAGCCATGCAGGAAGCCAGACTGAACCACTTGTTGCAACACATGTAGGCAATTGTTCCTCTCATCTGATTTTCACATTCACTGGGAGCAGCATTTGCAGACCTTATTTAGTTATTACCTAATATGAGACACCCTTCTTGTACGGTTTGGTGTTTGGTGAAGATGTTCTCAACGATGCAACATCACTTGTGTTGTTTAGTGAAATCTGGAAGCTTGGTCTTGGGAATTTCATTACATTTGTTACTCACTCAACCAACTTGGATATTATAACTTTAGTGGGAATGGTAAAAGAGAACATTACTACAGATCTGTGCATTATTCTTTGCATTTCAAGATGTTTGTAAGTTCTCCGGATTTTCTAATTTTTTTTTGGAAGTTATGCATGCTAAAAAAAATTACATGTATATTATTTGCATCTTTATATTGTGAGAAATATACCATGACCTATTTGATCCCCACATTTGGGCACTTGTAGGTGTTATTATTTTCTCTCGCCATTATAGGATTGCTTCCTAGCTTTTCTTGAAGTAAAAAATATTGCATGGTGTATTCAATACAATCTCATAATCTTACAACGGCTGGATAATATATACAATGTGCATACAATCTGGCTCTTCATAGTTACATGGGTGGTCTAGGACTTTTATGTTTTTAGGTGAAACTATGAGTGAGAAAATATTGTAACGTATTGGATGACATACAAATGAGAGTTTATATATATAGGGTTTGGAATTAAATAGATATTTTATTGGACCACAGGGCTTGATTCGTGGATGCTGGCGATGTATTTGATCTCGATACATATTTATTGTGTTCATGTTTTGAACTATAAAAGACGTGCGTTGCACGTGCACACTTACTAGTGCGGCCAAGTATACGAGACGGCAGCACCGTGAAAACCGATGACCTGATAAGATGTTGGTGCTCATGGAGTGCTCAACGGAGGCAACTCAGGCAAGTCCTTGTCAAACGTTGCCTTTTATACACTAGTACTAGTAAAAGCTCAGCTCCTTGACGTACACACACCGGCGGCCCCTTCGGAAGGCTGAATGTACCTGCATTTTTGGCCCCTCAAGAAAAGAAAAAACCTTTATCAGTTATACGGCGAGCTCAATATCTTTCTACACGATTGATAGAAATACAAAGTCTATTTATAATCCCGAACTGGTATTGAGGTTTGCCGAAATAAACTCGAACACGTAATCCTTGTTATTTGCACCCTAAATTATCCAATCCCGGTCATTTTTGAACCTTGGAACAATTTTCCACTAAAGGGAAAATAACTAGATAATTTGGTACTCACATATGGCCCACATGTCATGTATCTCCTCTACCTTGAGCCGTGCATCCTTGACCACGATGAAAATGGCGCATGGTAATACTCGTGTACCGCCTTTTCTATTCCCCTCCGCCTCCTCGGAATCTCGTCCATACTCACCGGGGGGAACTTGCCTATGCCTCCCAGCGATCATTTTGGACCACAAAGATGTGGTGCACCTGGACCCGTGACCCGGATGGTGCACTCTAGGTCGGGATTGTGGCACTTTTGGTGTGCCAAATATGCCTAAGATTTGATTTAGATTGAGATAGCATAGGTAAGGGTATAAACGAGAGGGATTTTCGAGTTTAGAGTTTGTTTAAGCAAACTTTTACGAATTCAGTGTTCGGAGTTTTCTTGTTGCCTTGGTTGATGCCTGCCATGGATCCGCAGTGAGTTGATAGATGCCACCAAATGTCATGGCATGTCTTCTTTGGGGCGGAGTTTTAGTATCGAGTTTGGAGTAATTGTTTCTGTCTCTTTATGGTCTCTTGTGTTGCCTAGAGTGGTTGAGATCATGTTGTTCGGATCTGTGTTAGGTTCAGTTGTGGGTGTGTGTGGTGTGTTGTTTATGTGGGCTAGCTTGGTCCTGTTGTTATAGGATTTTGTTCGGTTTTCATCTAAAAACTAAACACTATTTTCCTAATTAATTAATGAGCTAATTAAAGTTTTGTCTTCGTTTCAAAAAAAAAAATCCGATGGATAACTAGCAGTCAGGCGATGTTGTGCTCAAGCGCTCGGCAACTACAGCAGTTGCAAGGAACATATCGGCTAGCCAAGCTGGCCGTCAATAAAAAGCACTAGTTAATGGTGGGCAAGCAAGGACGTGACCTGGCCGGGAGGTAAGTTGAGGTTAAGGTTAATGGCGGCATCGATCGGGCTGGGCTGGCGATGGTGTGTTGCCCATATCAGGAAAATCTCTGAGCCTTGACTGACTGTGACTCTGATTAGCTGGTGAAGTCATGAAAGCTCAGCTCAGAATGCATGCAGCATGTAGGCGAGGAGCTACATGGGTGGTGGTTGTGGAGTATCGCCCATGCCGTCGCGTGGTATTCGCGGAACTGCCACTGGGCCGTTGTGGGTACTCACTCACGAGATAGCTGGCCAAATATTCACTGGCTCAATGGCTACATGCTACACTGTTTGTTGACTCAGCTGGGTAGGCACCAAGACATTTTCTGGGTGGTCATGTTATTCCGGTGATGTCACTCAAAATCAATCTCTTCTAACTCGACTGGAAACGTCTCTGGGCACTGTGATCTGGGAACGTCCTCCAAATGTGTGTCCCAGACGTCTCTCAGGTGGGGCAGCGCGAGCCGATCAAGTGGTGACGACTGACGCGGCTACTGGACAAGGATATAGTTAGGGCGTGGTTTGGTGAGCTGAGATTTCAGATCACTCAAGTCAGAGGTGACACTGATTATCATCAATGAGACAACCTGCAACATCGATCGATCATGTGGTGCAAAATGCAACCATACAATCTTGGCTCACAATATAATACATCTTCACACCAAATCATGAGATTTGTTGATTTGATGTAAAGAAAAAAGAACGAGAGAGGCTCAAATTATGCACGCAGCAATGTACATCAAACTTGAACCCCACAATAATGCACGGAAGAAATTGCAACAAAAGCCTAGTACAAGAGACCAATTGCCCCAACCAACAGAATTATGTTGCAATCCAACGCAAAAACAATAGCAAAACAAGAGAGGATTAACAAAGGTCCACCTTGGTCCCTATGATTGGTAAGGGGAGCCATCAAGAGATCCATGCAGAGATCCATGCAGCGCACCCAGATCAGATATTCAGATTCAGACCGAACCAAAAGAACTGATCATTGTGCAATGTTCACTGCACTGTGCCAGTGGATCCCATCAGGATGGCAAGACCCGCCCCTCTCTCCCAGAAGCTAAGCTAGAGATCATTATGAGCTTGGATTATTAATCTAACAACAGGCCCGTTTGGATGAGAGAATGCAGGGAAGAGCGGAGGAGCATATGCATGTGTGGAGGCTGCATGGGACAAGATAGGGAATCACAGAAGGGCAGTTCCACTGTGCGGTGCACTTGCCACTTGGGTTGGGTCAGCCTTGAGCCCGGCCACTACCACCTTGGCGCGAAAAACTCATCCGCTTGGATCTTGTGTCGGCACTCGGCGGTTCAACTTGGACCAGCCAATGTTTGCCTAACTAGCACAGTGGCCCTCGCAATTGCGAGGGCATCATAAAAAAGATAAAACGGTTATATAACCATATCATATGAGTGGATGTCCTGTATATAATTCAGTATATGGATCCAACAACAGAGGACGTGTGTGCAATTCATATTAGAAAATGTTGCTTTGGAAGGCCATTGTATCGTTAGGATGTTGTCGAAAGAGGGTTTTAAGTTTAAGATCACTGACTAATGTTGCTGCTATTATTTTCCTTTTTAATTTATTTGTTGTGTGCGTCCCTGAATTTCCATTTTGTTGATCTTATGCATGATATATATAGTGTGTAATGAATAAATATCAGATCAACAAATTTTCTGATAAGATATATGACATCTAAAACACACAACATTATAGGTAGGGTAACTAAATAATGAAAATTTTCATTTTTTTGCTCATCCACAAATTTCTTCCTCTCATTACTCCAATCATATAAATATACATGAAACGTTATCGTTCATTTTGAAATATATGGCATTTTAGACATAGATACAGTCTTGACGATTTTCACAACTTGAAAATTTGCCTTTCAAAGGAAGTGTGATAGTAGAAAAAAAACTCCTAGTATTTAGTTTTTTGAGAATCCCTTGGCCCAAGCCACTGTATGGTTGAAAATCTGGGACCTGGCATATCCATACAAAGGGATTCACATTGATCGGAATTACTCAAGAGTAATTTTCCATGTTTAATGTGTGTTAAGCTAAAGTAAAATCTCGAGCATATTAATTGTACGGTGCTACTCAGTGCTTGAACCGAAAGCACAGATTTGTTTGTGCTCACACTTCAGTTTTCCTTCTTCTGCCTGTTTTTATCATTGGTTGTTGTTTTAGCTTACTCCTTCAGCATGAGTTTTAAAATTTGTCCAAGCGTGAATATAGTTTATGTATGGTCTTACCTCCCAAAAGTGAAATCTTACATGCATTTTAACTATAATGTATTATTTGTTATAGATAATGTTGCTAGAGAACTGACCGGTGCTGATCCAGGATAAACAGCAATGCCAACCAACTTTTTAGACACTATGAGATTTAAGAGAATTATATCTCTCTCCATGGCTTTAGTTTGTACTGATATCGGAAAGCTCAAATATGAAGATAACACACGTGAATAATTTGTTTGGAAAACAGTGGGCTTTAAACTTTCACCTCCATGAACGTCTTATGCTGAATTGGTATCCATATTATGTAGATTAACATGGTAATTTTGAGCTTATCTTTTTTAAGAATATAAGTTTCTGTCTTATCCTCAATAGTTTGGAACAATGACATATCCAGCTACATGCGAAGCATTGCCCGAATTATTTTGCTACTTATATGAAAGGAGTATATATGTGGATTGAGTATATATGTACTGTACAACTTCATATTAGCATTTTTTTATCATCAGATTTTCAATGTACTGCGACCTTGCTTCTTATTAGCTAAAAAAATCATCAGACACTCTTAATTTTTTTCTTCCCAATAAAATTGGTACTTGTTAAACTAAACCCTTCTATCAACATCGAAATTCAGTATTATTCTCTCGCAAAAGAGCAGCACATGCAAATGTGAGAAAAAAACAACCTTTGAAATAACTGTTGTATATATGTTGTTTTTTTGTGCCCAAAGTAATATAAGCTGAAAAATATTAACGGACATTCATAACTATTTTATCATTGACTTTTAAAGTAATTTTATTATTTCATCACTAAAATTCATCCTTTTCTCTCTAATTAAATATCGTTTATGTGTAATTCCTTTAATCAGCTGGACAGATTCTAGTTTTCTTTTTCCTACACCGGACACAATTTTCCTATCCATCTCCATGTGAAGTTTCATAAGATTCTTCTTGCGCCATCTTCAATCGTCTCGTGAGAAATTACAGGTCTCTAGAAATCGGCATCTCAAAAATCATCTCGCGGTCTTGCCTTGATCTCTCGAGAGATTATCAGGATTGGTCGCACCATCTCTGGAAAATCTGAAAGGATGCACCAGACGTTGATTTTTTCCATTTTGCTGAATGGACGCACTTGGCATGATGAATAATTTTTTTCGTGCTTAATGGACGCACCTAGCTACCACGCTAGTTTTTATTTGTTTTTGTTCAGCGGGCATATATAGAGTCATCTGAACATTAACATGTCAACGTGTCAAACAAAATTAGACTGTTACGTAAGCTCTATTTTCTAATCAACGGGTATGTCTAGAGTCCCACTACAGGAATGGGGCTATATGCCGAGGGCCGGTAACCCTCGGCGTAGCATGCTTTGGCCCTCGGCGTAGGCTATGCCGAGGGCCGCCCTCGGCATAGCTCCTCGGCGTGTAAGTCCCTCGGCAAAGCCACTATCGCCGTCGGCGTAGCCCGGCCCTCGGCGTAGCACGATACGCCGACGGCAAAACCCTCGGCATAGACTTTAAAAAAATTCAAATTTCCCGTTTCCAAAAAAATTCAAAAAAAAAATTTCGAAAAAAATAATATTTTTTTTCTATATGCCGACGGCAAAACCCTAGGCATAGACATTTAAATTTTTTAAAATTTTAATTTCTTTTACACAATTTTTTCTTTTTTTCTTTTTTTTTCTTTTTTTTTTCTTTTTTTTTACTTGTTTATCTTTCACCCAATACACTTTTAACTCTAACTACACTTAATCTTATGTCAAATTACAATCATGGTTAAACTTCCCAGTCGGTCACCCATCCTCACACTACTCCAGCCTCAGCACGCTTAACTTCTTGGTTCCATTCGGATGAGCTTCCATTATAGAATTGACACCTCTTGCTGATAATAATAGCATATCAACCCTATTAACCCTTGAACCGTGATGCACACTTCTTTATTTTCGAATCACAAACAATTACTTAAGTAGACAACAATGAATATATATAAGTAATAATAATATTGAATTCAAATAAAAATAAAATGATTTTATTTTTTGGTCTTTTTTTCTATTTAATATTGAATAATTAATATCTTTAAATCGGAAAATCAAAATTCCACAAATAATATGTCTAAATCGATCAGAAAAATGAGAGGAATCTAAATATAACATACATATCCTCATTTGAACCTAAAAATTAGAGGAATCCAAATATGACGCCCAATTTGCCATGTGGCCAAAACGACCCCTCGCGAGATCGCGAAATGGCCGTATCGGGCGGAGCTGGTGCACCGTTCGCCAACACGCTAAACGGACAAAAATTAGCACATAAAGTGATGTGCTATAGACATAAAAACATTTTTTGCGGAATTTATTGAGCAACGGAAAGTGTACCCCTAGTTCAAATCCGGCCAGTTTCCAGCGGATTCGGCGGGACACCGCAGGAAGCCACATGGATTCCCAGATAGCTAGCGCGCACATATGGCATGTGATATGTGGTGCGAAGGCGGTGTCCTACCACTACACGGAGGTCTCGCGCAATACTAAAATGCGCCTCATGTAGTCTGCTTCACAAAATAAACCCGTTTTGGCACCCCGAAAATGAAAAAACCATCGCCCATGGGTCGGATTGGAAATCCGCTCCCGGGGCCTTGCTTCCCATCCCAGGGACCACGCACCTGCCAAATATGGCCTCGTTCCGACAAACTATGTGGTGTCACGGGCCGTTTCCTACCCATTTGCCCTAAAAGCCATAGAACTCCGGATCGTGAGAGCCCTGTTTGTGAAGGATTTTCCAAAATAATTGCCGTATCCTAATTCCGAATTTTGGAGTGGTTACTAGGACAGATAAAATGACGCCATGCTGCTCCGTGGGATTTTCTGACTTCGTTTAAATTGCCATTTGGCCAAAACGGCCCCCACGGAGATGCGGTATGCCCGTACCGGGCGCGCTGGTGCGCCCGTTTACCATCGCGCTAAACGGAAAAAAATTAGCACATAAAGTGATATGTCATAGATCTAAAAACATTTTTCTCGGAATTTATTGAGCGAAGAAAAGTGTACCCCTAGTTCAAATCCGGTCAGTTTCCAACGGATTCAGCGGGACACCACAGGAAGCCGCATGGATTCCCAGATAGCTAGCGCGCACATATGGCATGTGATATGTGGTGCGAAGGCGGTGTCCTACCACTACGTGGAGGTCTCGCGCAATACTAAAATGCGTCCCATGTAGTCGCTTCACAAAATAAACCCGTTTTGGCACCCCGAAAATGAAAAAACCATCGCCCATGGGTCGGATTGGAAATCCGCTACCGGGGCCTTGCTTCCCATGTCAGGGACCACGCACGTGCCAAATATGGCCTCGTTCCGACAAACTATGCGGTGTCACGGGCCGTTTCCTACTCATTTGCCCTAGAAGCCATAGAACTCCGGACGTGATAGCCCTGTTTGTGAAGGGTTTTCCAAAATAATTGCCGTATCCTAACTCCGACTTTTGGAGTGGTTACTAGGACACATAAAATGACGCCATGCGGCTCCGCGGGATTTTCTGACTTTGTTTAAATTGTCATTTGGCCAAAACGGGCCCCGACGGAGATGCGGTATGGCCGTACGGCGCGTCTGGTGCACCCGTTTACCATCGCGCTTAACGGACAAAAATTAGCACATAAACTGATATGTCATAGACCTAAAAACATTTTTGCGGAATTTATTGAGCGACGGAAAGTGTAGCCCTAGTTCAAATCCGGTCACTTTCCGGCGGATTCGGCGGGACACCGCGAGAAGCCGCATGGATTCCCATATAGCTAGCGCGCATATATGGCATGTGATATGTGGTGCGAAGGCGGTGTCCTACTACTACGCAGAGGTCTCGCGCAATACTAAAATGCGCCTCATGTAGTTCCTTCACAAAAAAACCCGTTTTGGCATCCCGAAAATGAAAAAACCATCGCCCATGGGTCGGATTGGAAATCCGCTACCGGGGCCTTGCTTCCCATGTCAGGGACCACGCACGTGCCAAATATGGCCTCGTTTCGACAAACTATGCGGTGTCACGGGCCGTTTCCTACTCATTTGCCCTAGGAGCCATAGAATTCCGGACGTGATAGCCCTGTTTGTGAAGGGTTTTCCAAAATAATTGCCGTATCCTAATTCCGACTTTTGGAGTGGTTACTAGGACACATAAAATGACGCCATGCGGCTCCGCGGGATTTTCTGACTTTGTTTAAATTGTCATTTGGCCAAAACGGGCCCCGACGGAGATGCGGTATGGCCGTACCGGGCGCGCTGGTGCACTTGTTTACCATCGCGCTAAACGGACAAAAATTAGCACATAAACTGATATGTCATAGACCTAAAAACATTTTTTGCGGAATTTATTGAGCGACGGAAAGTGTAGCCCTAGTTCAAATCCGGTCACTTTCCAGCGGATTCAGCGGGACACCGCAGGAAGCCGCATGGATTCCCATATAGCTAGCGCGCACATATGGCATGTGATATGTGGTGCGAAGGCGGTGTCCTACCACTACGCAGAGGTCTCGCGCAATACTAAAATGCGCCTCATGTAGTTCCTTCACAAAAAAAAACCCGTTTTGGCATCCCGAAAATGAAAAAACCATCGCCCATGGGTCGGATTGGAAATCCGCTCCCGGGGCCTTACTTCCCATCCCAGGTACCACGCACATGCCAAATATTGCCTCGTTCCGACAAACTATGCGGTGTCACGGGCCGTTTCCTACTCATTTGCCCTAAAAGCCATAGAACTCCGGACTTGATAGCCCTATTCGTGAAGGGTTTTCTAAAATAATTGCCGTATCCCAATTCCATCTTTTGGAGTGGTTACTAGGACACATAAAATGATGCCATGCGGCTCCGCGAGATTTTCTGACTTCGTTTAAATTGCCATCTGGCTAAAACGGGAACTCTGAGAACATATAATAAAGTGATTGAAATTTTTCTATGTTAACATGTTATTGTACATGATTCAAATATGCATGATTTTGACATAAACTGATAGAGGATGTTTTTCTGAACATTTTGATAGCTCATACGCATTTTTCGACATCATATGAATTAGTTATGATTTTTACAAAATTAGACAAATTTGAAAAATGGCTACGCCGAGGGTGGCCGTCGGCGTAGCCCTGTCTACGCCTAGGGCCAAAGATATGCCGAGGGCTGCCCTCGGCGTAGAGGTCGCTACGCCGATGGCCATGTTTCGCCGAGGGTTGAAAGGGCATGCTGGCCTGGCCGGGCCATACGCCGACGGCCCCGACTTTTGGCCGTCGGCGTATAGCCTAGCCCTCGGCATAGTCTCCCATTCCTGTAGTGTCCTACGTAAATTAACATGCTAATGTGTCAAACGGTGTATATATGCAATCTCTTTTCTTTCCTTTATTCTATCCAGTCTGTATCTCACGTATTCCATGAAGGTGTATTTTTAACGTGACAATGTTTTGCAGTTTTAATTCGGATCAAATTAATTCAGTACATGTGGATTAACGTGGTGTCTCTATTTAAAACCTTTGTATTTTGCTTTTAGTAGATAATAGACTAATCAACTTACTCCGACACTGAATTTTGTAGAGGGAGAGACGGGATGCAAAATTCGTCGGCATCAGAAATCTCCCACCTGTACTTCATGGTTATTCTCAGTTGGTGCAGAGCCTTTTTTGTTTGACGTAAATACCACATTCTGCCTTTACTAGTTGTTGTTTGATTATTATTTTATCTCTTAATAATTGTGTAGCATTTCATCCATTATACGGCCTCCATTTGGAAATAAGTGATTCAACTTTGTCTACAATCTCTACATACCCTATGAATTGGTCCACTACGTTGCTTCTTTTTGAAAATGTGTTCAGGTTTGCGTCCGATTTTTCCTCAAATCATTCTCAGCATTTGTCTTCCTTGCATACCAATATGCCGTGGTTTTGAAACTATGTTTGATGGAATCAAACTTCATGTACTTCCAAGCTCCTATAGATTTTGTTCACCTTAGGTAAAAAATTGCCGCCCCACTCCAACTTCTTCAGTTCCAGAAAGATTGAAGTTATAGAACTATCTAATTCAAACTAAGTTAAATTTGATCATGTTCGTAGAAAATTATATCAGCACCTCAAACTCCCTATTATTTTCATTAGATTCATCATAGAACTTATTTGCGTACCGTATAGATTTGATGTCATCACTACGGGAAAAATAGCCGTCGCCGTGCAGCCATTCTTGCCGTGTGTCCCCGCACGGCAAAGACTTCTTTGCCGTGCGCACAGATAAAAACACACGGCAAAGATCTTGGTCACGGGAAAGATAGACACGAGCGCACGGCAAAGATACGATTCACGGCAACGATGGAAGAGGCCGCACGGCAAAGAAATATGCACGGCAATGGCCCAACACACCGCACGGCAAAGATTCGGTGCACGGCAAAGGCGTTAGGCATTGCCGTGCAACATTGGCGCATGGCAAAGCAGCCTTTGCCTAGTGTTTTTAACAAACGCACGGTAAAGAAGGCTTTGCCTAGTGTAAGCGCACGGCAAAGATGTAAAAGCTGGATTTCTTCTCATCTCAAAAGGTGTGGCGTTGTGTAATTATCAACAAACGAACACTTAGCCCAGTGGCAAAGTCACATGCTTTCCCTACTTTGTGTGCTGGGTTTGATTCCTAGACCAGCCCCTTTTTTAGATAAAACATGTTTGACACACGGCAAAGAAGCGACCTTTGCCGTGCGGCGTCACATGGCAAAGCCTTTGCCGTGCAACGTTGGCGAGTCACACGGCAAAAAAGTCTTTGCCGTCAATGGCATTGCCGTGCGACCTTTGTCATGTGTCCCCGCACGGCAAAGCCTTTGCTGTGCAAATAGGGCCCTTTGCCGTGCAAATAGTTGCACGGCAAAGACATATTTTCCCGTAGTGCATAGATATTGACATATTTTCTATAAACTCAGCCAAACTTATAAAATTTTGGCTTGGACAAACATTGTACTTCAACTATTTTGGAAGGCAGAGAGTACTTGTATTCCTTCACACACACAAAAAAAAGCATACTATGAACCGAAGCCGATTGAGCTTAATTTGACATCCGAGGTTTCAATCTTGAAAAAAAACCCTCGATATTGAGGTGGAACGACCTTTGCTAAGCTTGAGATCGGCTCGCTAAATAGGGTGCGCGCCCTAAAAAATAATACTCATATGAAAAATTAGTAAATTAAATCAAAGATCGAGTAGGGTTGAGCTCTCCACCACAAAATTACGAGGATTACATTAATACACATCTAAGCGATTTTGCTGGAACTAATCGAGCTCGAAATCTATCGGTTCGTGGGCTATAGTACAAGCTTGAGGTTTGTTTTGTAGAGGCTCGGACCGAGTTTTAATTGAGCCAAAAGTGAGGTGCGCTCGAGCAGTCAATGTCCATATTTTGCAATATCACATTGCAATATTTAATCACGTTTACATGAACAAAGCCTACATGATACATTCATAAAATCTCATATTACTATAGTTGCTAGTGATGTAAAATTTTGTACACCATATACATTAAAACAATATATAATTGTATCATGTTTGAGATTAAATCTTTATTTTTGCAGAGTCCTTGGGTTTTTTGGAAAATAAATATTTCATGCATATATATATCTCAATATGTGGCGATGTGATGGAAGGCATAACACTAGTATGTATGAAGAGTTGCTAAAACGACGTTGACTTGTTTTTCCTGCGCACTAGAGATTTTAAAAAATGCAGTCATTGTTTTATCAACATGAGTAAAGCTCGTCGAATCTATAGCAGCCCGATTTATTTCGCAAGTTTTGGATCCAATAAGCTCGTACCTTTATATTTGTAGAGATATATAGATGAACGTTGAGTAGGAAACAAGTCGGCAGGGTGATTCCAGAAGTGTACAGCAGCAAGATGAGATAAGAACAAGCTGTGGTACATTGCCTCAGGTAATCAGGTTAGAACAATCTGTCGCATATTGATCGAATCGCGATCCATACCGTGTACTATGGCGATGGATGGTCACTCGCATATGTTCGGCTGGACGCAACTCCCAAGTGGCACAGCTGAACAGGGTACTGGGTACCGATTGATGGTGAGTTGAGCAAGACATGCCAACGTTGTTGACACTTATTCGGACGGAGCATAGAAATGGCCCACTATTTTATTCGATACGGAAAAAATGGCGTAATATCTGGAGGACTTATTAGCTAGGCGCACGGGAGGCCGGCGTGTTTCTATCAGAGGAGACCGGCTGACATTATTGAGGCATGGCCGTAACAGGAGCACTGTTAAGTGAAGAAGAGGTAATCGCAACTCTCAATTTTGTTTCCTGTCTCGACAAACTGTCGATCCGCGATTGCAATGTGCAAATGGGCAAATGCATGATGCATCTACGCATGCAGCAGGTAGCCATCTGCAGCATTGCCGTATAGTTCGTACTGCGCCCCGTAGCCGCGGCCGGAGAGATCCCACATGCATGGCAAATTGGCGATGACAACGATTCCAACCGATGTGTGACAGTGGCACGGGATAAGAATCCCATCTTTGTTAAATGAATCCCTGCCGTGAGCCAACCGTTTCAGAGCTCGGTTGATCTGACAGAGAGCGACGTGCTTTACACATCATCAGTCAACAAACAGGGAAGTCATCAGCAGGGTATTGTATTGTATTATTAGGTTTGTGCCATCGCAGGGGCGAGGTTGGATCCGGCCGGCGTGCACATGAGCGGGAATCCACCGTGTCCCTCCGGTGTCGGCTCGCCGGAGAGCAGCGGCGAGCTGGCACTAGATCCGTCCTGCGTCACCGAACAGGACGAACCTTTTTCTTCCGAGTGTTTACATTACATTGTGCGGCTGCATGCGGTGCATGATGGGTTTGACAAGGGGTTGATCCAAGTTTCTGATTAAATAAACAATTGCTTGCCGCTGTGTTGGAGGACAACGCTAAATTAATCCACTTGTTTGCCTGGCCCTGCAGCGCAGAGAAATGTGTTCGGTATAGCCAATAGCCTGGTTCAGAGCACTGATCGAGCTCAGCTGAGCACAAGTTGGGAGTTGCACGTAGAATCTTGCAGGAAAGTTGGTAGTGTAATCACGCGACTAATCTGGAAGTGAGAGTAGTAATATCTTTCTCTTGTTGCACACAATATCTAATCCAGTTGTGAGAGAAGAGATAACAAACTGTCCACTTTCAGTATTCCCCTCGTTTGCTTCATGAATGGCCAGCTGATTAAAGGCTCATTTGGATCATAGAACAATAAAAGAATAGTAACAGAAAAGGTAGAGATGTAATGCTGGTCCTTCAGGCCCTTTGGCTAGAGCGCAACGCTGGGGTTTTCGATGCTATAAGAAGACCCCTCCCAGGTCATCTTGAGCTCGGTCCTGGACCCTTGGAATTCATGGGTTGTGTGTAGAGGTAGGCGTGTGCGAGATGTGCACTAGGTCGAGCTCTATGTGTGTGTGATCCGACGCTGTGGTGCCTTAGGATCTGGTGGCTTCCTTGTACGATCGATGTCCTTTCACTGATTTTTAAGCTTAGTATAAATACGCGCATATCTTTTGCGGGTTCTCGAAAAAAAGATGGCATGCCTACTTAAATCCTAGCGGAAGATGAAGCAACTTTAATTATCAAAGAAATTTTCCATAAAGTATGATCTAATGTTTTTTCCTATTAGATTTACACTACAACTTTCCATAGGATTGGTTTATATGAGATATGTTCCTATAAATCAAACAGCTTATGTAGGAAATTTTCCATGGAAACCTAATACTACACAAATTCTATGAATGAAAGGATACCTAAACACCACGTAATGGTGACAAAGGAACTGAAGAAGATGCTGATGACTCATCGCGGGCTAAAGACATGATTTTTTCTCCAGGAGATTAGAGCGCATCTCCACCGATGCCTCCTAATTAGGCGCTAGGAGCAGCGTCGACACGTTGCTATTGAGGGGCCGACAGTACCTTCCTTGATGTAGAGAGGGGCTACCCACACCGGCGATCCAAATAGGCTATCCCCAACAAATGGTACAAAATAAAATGAAAAACTCACAAATAGGGCTAGAAATTGAAGTCTCGAACGGAAATTAAAAGCATAGTTCGGTCTTCCGGCCACCAAATCGCCATCAAATTGCGGCTAACAAAAAATAACTAGGGCTTCATGGTCAAATAGCTCAAATGAATGGTATGAACGACGCCTGCACCTCCATCACATCGGCTCACCGAGTCACCGATCACCGGCGACTCAACGGTCACCGGTGGTGTTGTCGTCATCATGCTTATCGATGCCTCCATGGATGTCGATGCAGCCATGGTCGCCGATGACGACATTGCTTTGGGCGGCCAACACCTCCTTGTTGTTGTGCTCGCGGTACATATCGTATGACGCCATCGTTAAAGGATCCATGCCCGAGATGTCCGCAATTATTATCTTGGCCTCTTGTGACATCTTGGCGACTTTAATGTTTAATGCTTCATTCATCACCTTCATCATGCCGCCTTGGGCTTCCATCTTGGCGGCATCGACCTTTTCCGTCTCGAGCCCCGACTTCACATCTTACTTGGACAACATGGCCCTCCACATGGCGGCGCCCCTTTCATCCCTCTCTTTGTTATCGGAGGAGGAGGATGAAACCATATTCTCAATGGTGGCATCAAAGCCATCCAATGAGGACGCCACATTCCTCTGGTGCTAACGCGGCAGTGGAAGTGGGATCACCGGTCCAAGAGTTGTCACCAAACTAGGGGGTGAAGCGCATCTGCGCCCGATGACACAGAAGTTGCCACCCGCGCCTGAGGATTGCGCGCTTCCTGGGCGGAGGCGGACCTGCGCGCCACTAGTCAGGCGACATCTCTTTTGGTCCGCCGTGTTGATGGCACACCAATTGTGGTGCTATTGCCAGTCTTCCTCCGACATGCTTGACTGCTTCTCCTTCGGCGGGACCTTGTGTGGCTTCGTCGGCCCCGACGCCTTCATTTTTGGAGGCCATCCGGAAGCAGCGGCAGCGAGTGCCGGCACGCCCGATTCCTACCCCAAGCCTAATGGTCAACACATAAGCGCCAACTATTCTATTGAGCTCCAAAATCGACCGGCTACTTTTGAAAAGCGCAAGGCACTCGTCTATAGTTATTGGGTTGCCAAGAGAGATGTTCTTGAATGCGGCACGCGTATGACGTCGACCCATTGCCCGCCCGCTGATACTCTGTCAGTTTGGCTAGGTGCACCGCTCTGGTTACATGGGCGTGTTTGGTAGCCTGGCCTCGCCTTGGGTCGCATCGTCCCAACAATTTTCAGCCTGTTTCTTTGCCTGGATTTACTCGCGTTCTTGCATGGCACGGGTCTTAAAGCATCCTTGGGACATGCCTGCAGGAACGCCCAGTTCGGGCGTTCCTAGCGGGCCTATCCCGTTCTTGCGACTCCTTGGCTTGACGGATGCAACGGCTGCACATGCTCTTGTTTAGGCTCACTCTCCCTTATAGTACTCCACACACCCTCTCTTTAAATCAGCACAAACATATTCTGAATCAAAATAAGCTGTACACGAAAAAGATGTGTGTTGATGATATGAATCAATTTCCAATATCGGTTTCGAGTTTCGTCAGTCGTAAATCGTCAATTTCTTATATGAAGTTTTAAGCGAAATTTTCCAATTCGTCGCACACGTTCAACCATTTGAAATTTCATTTGAGGAGTAGGTTCACCTCACCATTCCGCATGACTTTCATGTTGATAGGTTTTTGTTTCGGTGTACATACACGGATAGATAAATCACTCGCAAGTATACTGTAATGAGTAAGTATGTGTGACTATAGTTTGGAGTACTCTTGCTCAACTTCTCGCTTGCCATCTTCATGGACGACGACGTGGTGATGATGTGTGAGAAGTGAGAGGTGATAATCCATGGTGGTGGCGGATTGGTGATGTTCGTCTTCGTAGTCGGTGACGTGGTGATGCTTGTGACTGACGGTGTCATGGTGGTATTTAGTTTCGTCGTCGGCGACATGGTTATGCTTGTGACGAGCGTGAACGGCGGTGTCATGGTGGTCTTCGTCTTCGTTGTCAACGACATGGTGATGCTTGTGACGGGCGTGACCAGAGGTGTCCTGGTGGTCTTTGTCTTCGTGGTCGACGAAATGCTGATGCTTGTGACGGACGTGAACAATAGGGTCATGGTGGTGTTCGTCTTCGTTGTCAGCGACGTGGTGGTGTTTGTGACCGGCGTGAACGATGGTACCATGGTGGTCTTCATCTCCGTAGTAGGCGACGGGCCCATGCTTCTGACCGGCGTGACCAACGATACCATGGTGGTCTTCATCTTCGTGGTCGGCGACGTGCCCATGCTTGTGACCGGCGTGACCGACGGTGCCATGGTGGTCTTCGTCTTCGTAGTTGGCGACGTGGTGATGTTTTTAACCGGCGTGACGGGCGATGTCATCGCCGACGTGCTGAAGCTTGTGAACGGCGGAGCTATGGTGGTATTGTGATAGGTGAGGTAAGGTCACCATGTTGCCATATAGGTGAGGCTAGGAAACGCATACGACCAACCAATCAAAGTGTCACTTGGTTACCAACCGATGCAACTCAAGCTATCAAACGAAGTGCGTTTGTGTACCGGAGCTCATCCGAAATGAGATGTGAGTTCCATCTCACTAACGCAGTGAGCCACAGACGAAGACACACACCCCCGCTCCCGTCGCCCCCCCCCCCCCCGTGTGGCAGTCGGGGCGCCCCATCTCCCCGCCTCCTCCCCCTCCCTCCTCTCCTTCCCGTGCCGCCGCCGCCGGCGGAAGCCGCCGGGCAAAGCCCGGGCGGTGTTGGCGGCGGCGGTTTTACCCTTCCCCCATGCACGTCCAGGACTCGACGGGGCAGGTCCTGTCGTGCGGCGGTGAGGCTCACCGGCACCGGCTATTGCTCGGGCTGGTGCAGCTCCGGTCGTTGGGGGCCATGTGGGTGGCAGCCGTGGCGTGGCGAGGGTGTCGCGTGCGCTGGTGCCTAGCCGCCGGCGGCCACGTTTTTGGCTGCCTAGGGATCAGATCTGGGCCACTAGGGCTCGGTTTCGGGCCTGGCTTGGCCCCCGGCATGGTCAGGTGAGATGGACGGCCGCGTCAGGGTCGCTTGGGCAGCGCCCTGACCGCCGGTGCTGCACGTTGTGTGGGTGGTGGCGGCGGGCAGATCTGGGCCAGGCGGGGCTGGTTGTTCCCACCGTTCACACTTGTCTGCCGGCCGTGGGTGCTGTACCATCATGGCTGGCCTCGTGCTCGACGGCCAGATCTGGGCCCGGCGGTCCTGGATTTGGCGATATGGCCGTTCGTTGTTCTGGCGTCGCTTGGGGGTGATGTCCTGGTTGGCTTTCTAGGATGGGTCCCGGGGCTGATGCATGCTCGCCGGGTTGGCAGCGTGCCTCATACTGCAGCTGCTCCCGCGGCTGTAGTCTGTTCTTCCTCCGGCCAGTATGGTCGTGCTTGTGCAGGTGTTGTCGGCCTGGGGATGGTGGGGTTGTCGTGTTGCCGCCGACCTAGCGTCAGTGACGTCTAGATTTAGGTCTGGCCGGGCATTGCCAGCCAGTGTTTGCGCTCACCCTGCGGATGAGTCTAGCTGGGGCTAGTTCATAGTGCAGCTTTGGTTGGGACACGACAGTGATTTCTGCTCTGTCTACTCTACGTCCTCACGATGGTGTCCGGAATTTTGATCGGGGTTGGACCTCCGCGAAAGCTGCACATGGCTGTGGCTTGTGCCGGTGACGGCGTCACCTGCGAGTGTCGCTCCGTTGTTGAAGGCGTCCCGATGATGTCACTCCTGCTCGAAGTGATGGACCCTATCCCTCCGCCTCATTCTGCTCTCCTTGGGAGCCTCACTTCGTGCACGCCTCCCTGGTAGTGTCTTGCGGATCACCCTGCGACCTCTCGCTGGTATCGCAGCCCTCTCGCAACGTCGGCCTGGCTGCTTTTACACGGTTTGTTGCGGTATCTGACTTCCTTCCTAGCGCCTTGGGGGGCTTTGCTAGGTCGGCGTCTGGTCCCGATGTGCCTATCCCAACACCAGGGGATGATGTTGTGTTTTGGTCTGGACCTAGCCCGAGCTCCAGGGGTGGTGGCTCTTGGGTCTGGGTGAAAACTCTGCAGGACCTTTGTCTCTATCGTCGATGATGACGCATTCTTGCGCCATTCACCTTCTTGGAGGCGTCGCCGTAAGATCCTCCCTCCTTTGGTTCCTCAAGCTCTGCTAGGTGGCCGGCCTGTCGTTGAGTTTCCCCTTGGGTTACAGTCTCGGTGCGGTGGAGATTTGTTGGCGTGGACACGGCCGTGATCGCTCCGGTGCAACACAAGACAAGACTCCGTCTTCATGGATCAAAATAGCACTTCGGCTTGACATTTATGTGTTGTCTTTTGTTCCGTTTTTGCGGCGTGCGCTCGGTGCGTGTGGGTTGTATTTCTTGGTGTAACTCCAAACCGGTTGATGGCTTTATTAATTCAAAGCCGGACTCATTCCGAGCCTCCGTCTAAAAAAAAAAAAAGCCACAGGCTACCAAACGCTTCTCATAGCGGGGAGAGTGTCGGAGCAGGAGGAAATGCCGCACGGACGGACGCAACAAATTCAGATCTTGCGGACCAGTGCCAATGGACTGAGATCTGGTGCCTCGCCTTAAGCAAGGCACGCAGCGCCTTGAGGCACCAGATCGGCCGCTGAAGCCCCATCCAACGGACAGCAGCTTAAACTATCTGGTCAGCAGCAAGTCAACAGCTCTCACGGGAAAAAGAACGAGCCTCACGCGCGCGCAAGACAGAGCAGCTCCGCGGGAAAAACGAAGAGCGCGGGCGGCTCTTCCCGGGCAGAGCAGCGCCGCCGCCCGTCGCTGCTCGTCGCCGCCCGCCGCCCGTCGCCGCCGCCACCTCCGCCGCCCAGCCCTCACCTCCCTCTGCTCGCTCCGCATCAGCTGGTCCTCCGCCACATCTGGCTAGCTCTGCCCGTCCGCCGGCCGCCGGCCACCGGCGAGAGCCCCTCCGCCGGCCTGCTTTGCTCCTCCGCCGTCCCCAGACTCCACGTCGCAGGGGGACCGTCGCTGGGCGCCATCAAAATCGTCGGATTACAGCAGGTAGTTGAACTGCAGGTGTATTTTCGTATTTCTTTACATACATACTTCACGATTGTCCTTGTTAGTATTTGTTAGTTTCTGTTTAGTTGCAGCTTATCAGCTGACTGTATTGTTTAGCCTGTACTATACAGTTTTTACAGAATTTTTTCTATGTCATATGAATTGTTCTTTAAGCTCCTATTGTCTTATTTGTAATTGATTGATATGGTTACTGTCAAGACTGAAATCTTGCTGATTGAAGGGTTGTGTTATGCAGCTGTGAGTGTTCTGCATTTGCAAGTGTTGTGCAATGGGAGAAATTGACAAGGGGATGCCTCAAGTTGGTATGAAATTTAGAAATCCGGATGAAGCTTGGGCGTTTTGGGTTGCATATGGGGGTCGTGCAGGATTTGATGTGAGGAAGAGAAACAAACATACAAGCAAGATGGATGGTCAAGTGACCTCATGCACATTTGTTTGCGCCAATGAAGGCATACGGAAAAAAGGGATAACAATGGACCATGTGCCAAAGCGTATCAGAGCTGAAACAAGAACAAATTGCAAAGCTCGGATGACTATATCATTGGATCGAGTGCTAAAAAATTACGAAGTCACAGATTTTGTGCTTGAACACAATCATTATCTTCAATTGCCACAAACCTGCCACTTGATGGCATCGCAAAGGAAGATTTCTGAAGTACAAGCTTTTGAAATAGAAGCCGCCGAGGATTCTGGAATCATGCCCAAAGCTGCACATGAGTTAGCTTGTCGTCGAGTTGGTGGACCATTTAACCTCGGCTACACTTGTCGTGACCAAAAGAATCATTTGCGAGGCAAACGGCAGCGAGAGTTGGCTTTTGGACAGGCAGGTAGTATGTTGAAGTATTTCCATGACAAGATCCAGGAGAACCCATCTTTCCAATATGACTTGCAGTATGATTGTGAGGAGCATATATCCAACATATTCTGGGCTGATGCTAAAATGGTTCTAGACTATGCACACTTTGGAGATGTTGTCACATTTGATACAACTTTTGGCACAAACAAAGAATATAGGCCCTTTGGTGTTTTTCTTGGGCTTAATCAGTTTAGAGAAACCACCATTTTTGGTGCTGCACTTCTATTTGATGAAACATGTGACTCATTTGTATGGCTGTTTGAGACATTTCTAGCTACACATAATGGGAGGCAGCCTAGAACTATTTATACAGATCAAGATGCCGCAATGGGGAAAGCTATAGGGAAAGTCTTCACGGAATCATATCATGGTTTGTGCACCTTCCATATAATGCAAAATGCTGTCAAACATTTATCTTCACGGAAAGAAAAAGATGAAGAGAAAGAGGAAGAGGAAGAAGAGGAGGAAGAGTCTCATATTCTCACAGATTTTAGTGAATGCATGTATGGCTATGAGGACAAAGCAGAATTTCAAGAAGCATTTGATAATATGAGACATAAAGTGCACAAGCAAACTTGGTTAGATAGTATCTACAAGTTGAAAGAAAAGTGGGCCGAATGTTATATGAGAGAAGTGTTCAGTTTGGGAGTCCGAAGTACACAACTTAGTGAGAGCTTCAACAATTCATTGAAAAATCATTTGAAATCAGATTTTCATATTGTTCGGTTCTTGATGCATTTTGAGAGGACAGTGGAGGTAAAAAGAACACAAGAATTGCAATCTGAATTTGAGGCAAGGAAGAATGTACCAAGAATCAAGATGCACACACCTATGTTGGTGCAAGCAAGCAAAGAGTACACTCCAATTATTTTTGAAGCTTTCCAAGGTGAGTATGAAAGATCCATGGCTGCGTGTACTAGAGTTTTGGATGAAGATAACAAGTTTGCGGTTTCTATTGCAAGTTTCCATGGTGATTTAAAATTTGAGGAGGAGCGCATAGTAATTGGTGATCCTTTGACTAAAACTGCTTCATGTAGTTGTGCAAATGTGGAGCTTCATCAGTGTAACCCGATTATGAGTTTCACGGAACTCTTGACAGCTCCCTCATATGGTGTTTATGGTGAAGATATGTTCTAACTTGTCCAAGTTTGCTAGATAGTGTATTGGACATGGTTGACCTTAGTATAGTATTTTGGACAGGGTGACTATAGTATTTTGGATTTTGGGGCTAACTATAGTCTTTTGTGGCCTAAATGTACAAGTAGATTGGCCAAGTTTATGCACTTCAAGGAGTATGTAACAGCAGATTGTTGTGGGATTTCGAAGTGAAATTCCACAATGTTTGTCTATTGTTCAATTTATATAATGTATGCATCAGGACACCAATCGTGGTCTTTTGTTTCCTGTGCTATAAGGTTAATGTCATTACACTTGTTCTGCCTACTCAATGGTTACTTCCTGAGATTTCATTTCCTAACCTGCATGGTGGGTAACTGCGTTCTGAGTTTGGACTGGTTCTTATAAGTAAATATCTGTCTGGTATATGTACTGCAATACTTCCTTGCAGTTTGTTATGTTAAGTCAATTGCATGTTTTTTTTTTCCTTTAGAAACTAGCTACCTTTGATCTTAATTGCTGGAACCAACAAAATATTGGCCTGCCTAGCACAACATTAGTGCAATTATTATTGTTTGAGAGCTATCTGCTCATTCTCTCGTTATATGTAGTTGTCTGTAGTTCATTTGCCTCTACATAACTGAAATTGCAATTCCTGTGTAAAACTTGCTGCTCCTCCTTGCATTGTTCCTGTTGAGCTCTGGGATTGATGAACGGAGCAGACTGAGGAGGGAGGATGGGGCCGTCGCGGTGGCCAGAGGGCAGGCGCTGGATGGGATTCGGCCGGAGTGAGCCGGAGGTGCTAGCCATCGGCGCCGGATGGGAGAGGCGGAGCGAGCACAGGATGAAGGGAGGCAGGTCGGAAAGAACCTCGCGCTCTCACGGCGGCAGCGGGCGGCGGCAGCGGGCGACGGCGGCGGCCGGCGGCGGCGTGCGGAGGCAGTGCTCTGCCCTGGAGGAGCCGCGCGTCGTTCTTTTTCCTGTGAGGAGATGAAGTGGGCTGTTGACTGAGTGCTGACCAGATACTTTTCGTTCTATCCATTGGATGAGATTTGAGCGGCTGATCCGGTGCCTCAAGGCGCTGCGTGCCTTGCTTAAGGCGAGGCACCGGATCTCAGTCCAGTGCCAATGATGGCCGAGCATGGGCTCCTCTGGCCCTGGCATCATCTCTGTTCTCTACTACTGCTGGCATGGACGCCGTCTCAAAGTTATGCGCTCTTTTTTCTCCCTCTCGATTCAATCGTTCAACTTCCATCTGGCCAAGTCCACGCATGCATGTACCTATGGACGATGGTTTATGGGCATGGCCATCTAGCTTGCTGAATGCTCTACTGTAGAGGCCATGAAATGAAAGCGTCGGTCGGAGCTAGCTAGATCTTGAGCGATTGCAGGGCAGATCGATCGAGCGGGGTCAGCACTGGGTACATACATAGCTGTACAAATCTGACGTTGTACTATCATGATTCGTAGAACGCTACACGCCGCTACAGCGCCTATGTAGTGTGTACGCATGGCTCTAGAGAATCCTATGTCTCTATATAAAACTGCAGAAATATTTCGGTGCTGTCGTAAGAAAATATGATTTGCTGATCAGCATGGACAAGCGGTATCTAAATGTCATTAAAATTTAGTTGCAACTCATGACTAGCACAAATCACGATGCAAATCGAATGATGTAAGATTTGACTAAGCACAAAATTCGTTCTCAGCTAGCTAAGAACTAGCAAATTCCATTTTTTCAACATGCACTTCAAGCAAGGTAGAGGATGAGAGCGGTCCGCTTTTGAGCAAGCACATCAAGCAATAGGATTATTGGAACCCAGCCCCACGATCATTGAAATCAACGGCAATCCAGGAAGCTGCCAGGTTGGCCCGCCACATGGCACCATTTGATTTGGTCGCGCTATGATCCGGCCACGCGACTTTATTTTTGGGGTTAGTGCTGCATTTTGCGCCTGATCTTGGGGCTGTACTGGAGCAGAAGATCCAAGAAATCTCAATCCAACATGGCAGAGAAAATGGCGCGAAGCTGCCAACTTTGGCGGATCCTCCATCCGCCGATTCTGTGATGATCTTGCATGCAAGCGGCCCCTCCTGCAATCATGCCTCTCCTTTTGCCCGTTTGGTTCTTCCTAGCCACTTCCCGCTTCAAAAGGCTTTGACTGATTTGAGTTGAGCACCATGTTTTGTTCCAAGATGATCAGCACACGTGATCAACTGTTTAATATCGTCACAGCAAAAAAACGTCACAGCTCAATTGTTCCGCTGCCTGCTGATTCTCTTCGACCTGTTACTCGCAGTCTTCGTGGTATTCATCAACGGAAGCAACGCACTGATGGCACAATTGCTTGGATTGCTACTTGTATGGTCCAGGCTACTTCTGATCCTCACTCTGAGCCTCGTCACTTTCGTACTTTCGTGCTGCCCTGAGTATACCTCACTGGCGTGCAGCCATGGAATCAGAATATGATGCTCTCTTGAAGAATGGTACATGGCAGCTTGTTTCTCCTTGTGCTGGTGTTAATGTGATTGACTCTAAATGGGTATTCAAGGTCAAGCGTCATGCCAATGGTACTATTGAAAGGTATAAGGCTCGGCTGGTTGCCAAGGGATTTAAACATCGATATGGACTCGATTATGAGGATACTTTTAGTCCGGTGGTTAAGCCTACCACTATCCGTTTGCTACTCTCCCTTGCAGTTACCCGTGGGTGGTTTATGCGCCAGCTTGATGTGCAGAATGCCTTCCTTAATGGTGTCCTTGAGGAGGAAGTTTACATAAGACAGCCACCTGGCTTTGAGGATCCTGCCCAGCCACGTCATCCCTGTCGCCTCATTAAGGCTATTTATGGCCTGAAACAGGCCCCTCGTGCTTGGCATACACGGCTTGCTGCAGTGTTACGACAGCATGGTTTTCTGGAGTCGAAGGCTGACACGTCTCTATTTATTCTTCGGCGCTACTGATGTCACTTTATATCTTCTGGTATATGTTGATGATATTATTGTTCTCAGTTCCTCTTCACATGCTGTTGATCGGCTTCTTCTTGGACTTCGGAAGGAGTTTGCTGTTAAGGACCTTGGTCCGCTTCATTATTTTCTGGGAGTTGAGGTTGCTTCTCAACCTGATGGTCTTACTCTGACTCAGGCGGAAGTATGCTCATGATATTCTTCAGCAGTGCTTGGTATGTTAAAATGCAAGGCTGCTCGATACTCCCATGTCCGCCTCTGTTAAGTTGTTCCCTGCTGATAGCCCACTTCTGTGTGATGAGGATGCTACTACTTATAGGAGCATTGTTGGTGGTTTACAGTACCTTACTCTTACCAGACCTGATTTGTCCTTTGCTATCAATCGTGTATGTCAGTTTCTTCATTCCCCCACTGAAGAACATTGGTCGGCTGTCAAGCGGATTCTGCGCTTTGTACATGGTACTCTTGGTCATGGCCTTCTCCTACGGCCCTCACCGTCTCTCTCTGTGTCTGTTTATTCTGATGCTGATTGGGCTGGAGATGTTGGCGACAGGCGATCAACGGGGGGATATGCCCTGTTTCATGGTGTGAACTTGATTGCCTGGCGTGCTCGCAAACAGGCGACTGTGTCTCGTTCTAGCACAGAGTCTGAGTACAAGGTTGTTGCTAATGCAACTGCTGAGTTGATTTGGGTTAAAGCTTTGCTTAGGGAACTTGGTGTCCATCAGGAGTCTCCACCAGTATTATGGTGTGATAACATTGGTGCCACGTTCCTCTCCTCCAATCCAGTATTTCATGCACGGACGAAGCATATTGAAGTTGACTATCATTTTGTTCGTGAGCGAGTTGCTAAGAAGATGTTGCAGATTAGGTTTATTTCCTCTAGAGATCAACCTGCTGACATTTTTACAAAGCCATTGCCACTTCCATTATTTCAAGAGTGTAAACGCAATCTCCATATGTTTCCCATAGTTGAGATTGAGGGAGGCTGATAGTATATGTAGTTTACGTATGTATATACGTACATGTAACCTATGTTGTAACTCTATGTATTATATATAAAGGCCAACGCCCACCCGGTTAGGGTTGTGTGCGTTTCACCCCAAACAAACCCTTTAGGTTTACAGCTACAACTTCAGTAAATGCTTAAGACTTGATACGCACTCGTCGAAATGTGATCGTCTTAGTGTCTTACTGTTTTCACCGTAGCTAGCATTCTATGCTGCCTCGGTTTTTCACGAATAGCCACACAAACGGAACAGTAGTTCGCCGTAGAGAAAATGTCGAACATTGATACTATAAGTTAAAATAAAAAGAACAATATATTAGGAAAAAAGAAATGAATCCAGCGAGATTGTTTCTTTTTTCTCATTCGGTTGTCATCTTCGAGCTGAGCTAAATCACACTTTGTGGTTGTCGGGTTGGTTCGAAAAACTCTCTCAGCTAGCCTTTTGCTTAGTGGAATTTCAGAGTAATATAAGAACTATGTGCTGAGAATTTCTTATCAGCCTACAATAAAGTAAATTATATAAAACTACCACAATTTGAGTTAGGCTCTTATGGGCCAATTTCTCTGTTGGATTAAAAAAAAACTACCATGATTGAGTCAAAGCGTTACAAATCGCACTAGTTTCCGTCTAAAAGCATTTGATCAAAAGCCCTAATCGCAGGGTCCCTGCACGGGAGCAAGAAGGCGGCGGGCGAACGGGTGGACGTGCCATTGGAGGCGGAGAGGAATGATAAGAGGCGTGTTGCGGCTGCGGCAAAGCTCCCAACGTTGCCAATGGGGATGGCCAATGCTTGCTGCGGAACTTTCCATCGGGGGAGGGAGGCGGCGACACATGGTGGAAGACCGAGAGGTCATCGAGGTTGGGCCGCACGCCGTGCTTGGAACGGAGCAGCGAGGCGGGAAGGCACATGCTTTGTTCCCCGGTGACATCAACACATATGGTGATATGGGGTGGCCCGATCTTCTCAGTAAGCAACGGTGGTGATGATGATCACGGGATGATGACAGCGGAGAAACACGACGATGTAGTGGATGATAACTTGTATGACGCAACGAGATCTCTCGATTGGTCCCTGTCGCCAATGCAACAGCTCTCAACCCCGCAAGATATTCGCAACTCCACACACTTGCGCACGTAGCCGCCGACCACGAAGCGGTAAGTTGCAACCGTCTAATTCCCAATGGAACGACAGATCACACAAGACTTAAACAGGATCTACACAATATCCAAGCAATATGGTGTAGGGAATTCAATAGTTTTGCGAGCAAACAACTAAGAACTAGGGTTTATCTTAAACGTGGTCTAAAACAGCTAGGGGGCGTCACGGGCACTTATATAGGTGTCCGGGACGAGTTCTGGTCGAAAAGATACAAAAATAACCGACCCGAATAGATCTGGTCGAGACGGACTCGGACTCGGTCCGGTGCTGGAATCCGGTCGACCGGGCTGTGGACCGGGCGATCCGGTCCGTGGTCCGGTCAACCGGGCCGTGGACCGGCGGTCCGGTCGGGGTCCGGTCGACCGGTCGGAAACCGGGAAAACTGCGAAGTTTCCGGTCTCGCTCCCGGTACGATAAATTTCCTCCGGTTGGTGGCCGGTTCACGACCGGTCGACCGGACCAGGGACCGGGCGGCCCGGTCGGTGGCCGGTCAGACCGGGTTCCGGACCGGCCTCGGACTTCTTCTTCTCCTCTCGCGCATTCCTCCCGCTCTCTCCCTCGCGCGTCCATGAGATATCTTCATGTCCAGCTCCATGTCCGGCTTCACGGCCTTCTTGATGTCCGTCTTCACGTCCAGCTGCTCCTCTCCTCGTGCGATGCATGTCTCCTCTTGATACTCGATGATACATAAGT
>NC_061510.1:371451182-371542448 GCF_022539505.1 Lolium rigidum
AGAATAGGGTGAGCCTTCGTGGCGCGGGGAATCCTTCGTGGGACCTCCACTCCTCCAAACGTGACGTACCTTGTTGCAAAGCAAGGGAACACGGGAATACATCCTCGTCTCCGCGTGCTATCGGTTATCTCTAACCAAACTCCTTACTTGTGCTTTAACTGCCTGTGAGAGCCTTCGTGCTCGAGTTAGTTGTATCCTCATATAGGTTGCTTCACCTAGTTTGCATTAGGCTCACCTTTATATTCCGCAAAGCCTAATATTGCAAAGAAAGAATTAAAATCTGTAGAAACCTATTCACCCCCCCCCTCTAGGTTTACCATCTCTATACTTTCAACATGTTGTATAACCCAATTTTTTTCATACTTTTAAGCTCACCAATCTAGTCGCTCCTATAAAATGAAAATAATACTTCTACATAAGATAAATGCCAGGTACTTGATATTGAAGGACGAGGAACTAGAAATCGGAAGGCCAGAGCCACACACAACCATTACAACCAATAGCGCCATCCTGATCCTTGCGGTAATAATATCCTCGTGACACGATCCTTTCTAAGTGATGTTTGCCTTCGTTTTCCAAGCAATGCACGGAGCAACTACCGACGTTCAACCTCTCTAAGCACTTCATGTTGTTGTGGAGAGAGGTGTGTTGGTCGGGGTAGTAGATGCGGTTCCCCTCCACCTTGCCGCGCCGGCACCCTGTTGGAACGTGCACAGCCTTGGAGCACCCTGTAGGTCCTAGGAACAAGGCATGGTCTCCTAAGCTCATCACCTCCATCCATGCATATTTGTGTGATGTCGCTGTGTCGTTGTTCTTGGCGAGCTCAAACACCCTGAAAAAACAACCTTTATTGCCGTTGAATTCAATTGGCCCAACCTCCACCACAATTTCTAGCTTACGGTGCAGTTCAAAGATGTATTTAGCAGATGATGAAACCTCCGCTGTGTGCAAGGTGCTCATCGCAATGTCAATGCTGAAGAGCTGAATGGCCCCCAGAGCGCCTCCTTTGTCCACGTCGACATCGAATAAGATCAGATCACGGGAAGTAAATCCATAAAGCTCGCCGTTAAAGAAGACAATGTCTACTAGACTCCCACACCACGTCGTCGTCCACCCGCTCTCCGGGTAGCTAACCCTACCGAGTGCAACAAGGCTCTGTGAAGTCATCGCAGCCATAATGCAGTCGCTCGCTGAAGGGTCCTTGGAGAACACGATCTTGCGGATGCAGCGCCGGCCGCTGGGGAGCGCCGCCCGGGCGCCGGAGAAAAGGTTCACGACGAGCAGCTCGTCGGAGCTGGACACGGTGGCGATCCAGCCGCCCTCGTAGGATCCGACCAGCCGGTTGCCCCACGGGAACCACGGGAGTGGGACCCGCAGGACCCTGCCGTCCTCGGGGCTGTAGGCACGCGCCTCTCTGTCGCGCTTGCCGTCGCCGGTGGACGGAAGCAGCAGCGGCAGAGCCGGCAGCCGTGGCTGCCACGCCGCGGCGGCGCGCCATGACGAGCAGACGGCTGCAAAGCGCGCGCGGTCGTACGCGGAGGCCGATCTGCGGTAGATAACCGAGAGGAGGTCGCCGGGGAGGTCGGGCCACCGCTGTTCGACCTCGCCGTGGGCGGCCATTGCGAACTACTAGTTCTCGATCGATCGTTGCGGCGAGCGAGATCGATGTAAGGTTGATTGGATCGGTTTGGCGTTGAACAAGTACAGGCCTAGGTACTCCGTTGTAATCGCATAATCAGTTAAGTTGGGTTGTCTTGTTTGTTGAGATAATTCTTGTTGCAACCTAAAAACGGGGACAGTGCGTGCAGTTTGGCCGCCCAATAGACTTCTGAAGCTCAGGAGGCAGCAACTCTCACGTCACGTTTCAAAAAAAAATTCTGAAGTTTGAGTTTGTATTTATAAAACAAGAAAACAAATTATATTTTAAAAGTCAAACCATATAAAGTTGGCCAAGTTTTAACACAAAAATATAAATATGTAAAAGCTGCAGCCTGCAGGTAAGAATGGCAATTTTACTCGCGGGTACCCTACCCACATGGGCAGGGTATGGATAGAATTTTATGCCCACGGGGTATAGCCTCGTACTCGTGGTTATACCAATATCATGCCCGTTTATTGTCAACTTCGTACGTGGCTTATGAGTTAAAATATGAGAATTGATTTTTATATTGTGTTAATTGGTATGTACTCAACTACTTATTATTGAGTTGAGATAATTAATTTTTTAATCAAATTTGTTATCGATAAATGTAAAACTGCGAGTGACTTGTACAATTTAACCTACCCATCGGGTACTCAATGGGTATGGGTAAAGTTTTATACCCATATGTATGGATAGAAGTTTGTACTCATTGCCTATATGAGTATGGGTATGGACCGTATGGTCTTGCTCTACCCTACCCATACCCTGCCCATTGTCATCTCTAAAGAGCACTAAGCTCCCAGTGTTGGGAGAGTCTGTGGTTGCTCTGCCTGTCACTTTCGTTGGGCCCACCTAGGCCGCTTTTCCTCATGGATTTGGGAGCGAGTCGCATTAGCGTTAAGAGCAGCGCGGCAGCGCCGCAACACACCACATCACCACAGCGCGCACGCGAAGCACCAGCCAAGCATCCTCGCATCGCCACCGCATGCTACCTGCTCGGTGAAGATCACGACCAAGCTGTAGAGAAGGCTGTCGGCGTTGTGGCAGTGAGCGTCCGCCATCACCACCCACCGATGGTTGGATGCAGAGGAATAGTAGCCCATCGCTGCGTCGGTGGCGTGCGCCGGCAAAGGAGGGGAGCCTGGGGAGGAGGTCCGCGTCCGGCACAGACTCGCGCCCGCGACGTTCGCAACGCTCAGCTCTCGCGGCCGCATCGCTGGTGCTGCTCGCCCTCAGCCCGAGGCACTGCTATCCGGAAAGAAGACGGCCGTGCATGTCAGCAAGCTCCGGCCGGTGAAGCGGACGAGGCAGGATGCTGTCGCCTTCTCCACTACGATGGTCCCTGTGGCATCAAATCCCACGCCAAAATTAGAGTCCACTGCTAGCTCACTCCAGCAGGGGTGGAGCACCGCAGGGGAAGTAGAGCAGCGCACGCTGGACCACTCGGGCGGTATCGCTCGAGCAGGGACTAAGGCCTGAGAGCAGGGACACGCGGAATAGGGAGGCGGGCAACAGCGCACAAGCATGAGTGCAGGACCCGCGCAGGGCATGAGACTGGCGGCGGGCGATGGCGCACGAGCAGGACTCACGCAGAGCACAAGACCAGCGATGGCATTAGTGCAGGGATCACACGGAGCAGGGCAACGGCGGCGGCTGGGGTCCGACAGGGCGGGCTATGGAGGATTGGGGGGCAGCAAACTAGGTTGGAGGCTGGGTTGGGAGGCGGCTGGCGCGGAGGACACTGGGAAGCAGCGCACTAGATCGCCGACTGTCGGGGTTGGAGGCGCGGTGGCCCGCCAGCGACTGGGGCTCGAAGGCCCGCTATTGATTCGGAGGGCCGGAGGGGAGCGTTCGGATTAGGAGCAGCTCGGGAAGAAGGGGACGGTTTTCTCTTCTTTTTTTTTTTCAAAAAAGGATGCGGTGTTGGCCTGACATATGGGATCCAGGTAGTGCCAAGTACTGCGATCTAAGATGAACACTAAGCCTTCTGTTCCGGATTATAAGGTTAACGAGTGTTCCTAGATTATAGATTTAACGAACATAATATAAGGTATATATTTTAATATATACTATTAAAAGTTTAGATGTTCTATTTTTTAATGATATATTTTTTGTTTTTTACAATACATGTTATGTGGATCACATTAACGTCCTAGGTATATGTGTTGGCTTTATAATTCCGAATGGAGGTATTAAGTACCGGAAGGTTACTATTCCGAATGCATTTTACTTTATTTTTTTTGCGAAAGGGGAGGTAGTATTACACAGTGAGCTTACAGACAAACCCAGAACAACATGAAAAATACAAAGAAACACTTCTTCTAGATCCCGACGAGGACGATGAACAGTAGCCGTCGGTGGCGCGTGGCTGCCGCTGCTCCGCTTCAAGCCTTGGAAAGGAGCCAGCCCCGTGGCAGCCGGGAAGTCGCCGATCGCCGGATCCGAGGATCCTACCCGCTAGAATGTCGTCGTCGTCGTCGCGCTGGTCGCCAACATCACCTCCACCTTCTTATTCAAGCTCCGGATCCGCCGCCACTCAAGGTCCGGCCGGGGCCCCACGAGCACAACAGATCCACAGATCCACATGCTCAGAGAAGACGGCCGACACGCGGTGAAGCTCCAGAGAACGCCGCCGCGAGAGGGGAAGACAACTGCCCAAAAGATCCGCTCCGCCGCCACCACCACCTCCATGGCGACGCCGTCCGCGGTCCAACCGAGCCCTACACTATTTACAGACCTCGATCCACGGGTTCCCCACCCTCCCGCCGCCGGAGCAGCCGCCGGAGGCGGAGGAACCTGAATATCGGAGGCGAGCGAGGTGGGTTGACTGGAAGCTCCCAAAGAAACGCCCGTCTGCTACAGTGACGAGAGAGGGAGAGCGTCCAAGTCACGTTTTTTTTTCAATTAGATGCATTTTACTTTATCTAGCGGGGAACAATATGAGTGACGAGGGAGGAGAGGCGAGGCAGAAGGGGTTGTGGTCATTCAGATCCACGAGCAGGTGGGTGGGGCAGATCAGCGGCAATGCTTTCTGCGAGGAGTAGGAGCCGGCATGATGCAAGGCAGGGAGACCGAAATCATCGCTGTCTTCGGTTTCGACTCCCTCCAATGCTAATCGAAGGGGCTGATCGCTCAAACAACCCCACCTATTTCTATTCTACTCCCTCCGTCCACAAATAAGTGTACATTTGGGTTTTTGGATAAGTCAAACTTTAACAATTTTGACCATCTTTTTACCAAAAAGTAGCAACATGTGTGACATCAAATTACTATATTATGAGACTGTATTTTGAGATGAATTTAGTGATGGTAATTTAGTGTCATAAATGTTGTTACTTTTTCCTAAAAAGTTGGTCAAAGTTAATAAAGTTTGACTTATCTAGAAACCCAAATGTACACTTATTTGTGGACGGAGGGAGTACTGATGTATCGCCTGTACGTGACCTCACACCCTTGATACACATTAGTTGCACATGTTTATTGCCCTCCTCCGCACCATTTAGGTTATTCATTTATGGGAAACAGATGCATGTACCTAACCTAACTAAATGAGAATTATCTTGCATCGCCCCTTAAAAAAACAGGGGTGTGTCTATGTCTAAGTTAACTGAGATTTTCTTAAGTCTCAGTCAACTTAGAAAAGTGCAACTGTAGTTCAAAAAAAGTGCAATTCGGTCCAGTTGCACATTTCTGGCAGAAAAGTGCAATTGCACTTTTTTAACAGAAAAGTGCAACTCAAGCACTTTTTTGTAATTGACTTAGACTTAAGAAAATCTCAGTTGACTGAGACATAGCAAAACCGTAAAAGCAGACCCATATCAAGTCTTTGACATGAATCAAAATGCAAAGAAAAAAAAAACTTCAGTTGTGAAAGATCGGCGCAGCAGAGCGCGCATGGTCCTTCTAGTCCTTACCTACAGGCGATGGTGTGGAGAGTCATGGCCGGAGCTGTTGCGAACAGTAGGAGTCGGTGCCGCTAGTGACAGGAAAGTGGCAGTGCCGCTAGTGACATCCTAACAGGTGGCGGTTGTATGAGACACAACCGGCGGTGCTGAGAGCAGGGAGTCGACATGCTACCGGCGGTGCTCCCATCGGAAGATGGTGGTGCAACCATATGTGGGCGGGAGTGGGCGGCGATGTTCTCAGACGTTGTTGAAATACTGTTGGCGATGAGAGAGGGAGGTCGCTACAGGGGAGATCGAGATCGGTTTTCGGTCATGGTAGTTCGACGCGAGAGATTGAACGGAGATCGAAAAGTCAAACAAAGTGCGGCCTGTCTCTTATTTTACCGTAGAAAAGAACAGGTGTCATGCTATTGATGCGGAGGGGCTTCAGATTCTCCAGGGATGTGCTCAACACGTCCCTTATCATAATTCTCTCAGTTGGGGTAGCGACTAGCTAGCTGATCGATCGGTGATGCAACCACTAGACAATGATAGTTGATGGCGTGGTTTGGTGAGCGAGATTTCGGATCACTCAAGTCAGAGGAGAGATTGTTTTTCATATCAATGAGAGAAACTGCAATATCGATCTATGTGGTGTAAATGCCACCATACAGTTTTGGCTCATGATATACAATAGCTTAACACCAAATCATATTACTTGTTGATTTGATGTAAAAAAAGAGAGGAGGAAGTACATAAACTATACGCGTTGGAGTATCAACAGCACTAACGTCAAACTTCGAAGGATGATCAGCCCCACAAATAATGCAAGGAGGAAATAGCAACAAAAGCGTACAAGAGACGACGTACCAGGTGCACGTACCGAACCAACAAAATTATAATGCAATCCAACACAAAAAACAAAACAAAAGGAGAGAGGATAACAGATGTCCTCCTTAATCTTTATATGATTGGAAAGTGGGGCTAGCTAGGGCCATCAAGAGATCCACGCAGGGCCCCCATATGAGATTCAGGCCGGACCAAAAACCGATCATTGTGCAATGTTCACTACACTGTGCCAGTGGATCCCATCAAGATGGCTAAGATCCATCTCGAGCTAAGCTAGCCATCATTATGAGCGTGGATTAATCTAACAACTGACTCGTTTGGAAGAGAGAATGCAGAGAAGACTGGAGGAGCATATGCATGTGTGGAGGCTGCATGGGACGGATGGAGATCAGGTGACATGCAAACGGCATGTCACCGTGTACCTCGCGGCCTCCAATCTACCATCCAACCATCATCCAACGTACAGCATAGTCCAAGACAAAAACAACATTCATACTTCACAGTTTTCAGCCGAGACGCTGTGAGACTTCACAGTTTTGAACTCTATATGATACAAATACAAATCTTTTAGTCATTTGACAGTACAAACAACAGTTTTGAAAAAAACACAATACAAACATCAACCTTTTAGAGCATCTCCACCGGCGGCTTCGATAGCGGCACCGATAGCAATCTGGGCACCGGGAGCGAAAATGGGCTCGCACCGGCGCGCTCTGAACGGCGCCGGCCAATTTTGGAGCCCAATAGAATGGCGCGCGAACCACCACCCACACACACCTCGCCGACGCGATGGTGCACAACGACCAGGCCGGCGGCAGCGGCGACGGCATGCTCCGCTCGATCTAGCTGACGTTCGACGAGGCCGATGTGCGTCAGTACAGTACAAGTTGCCGCACGGCTGGCACGTCTCCAACGGCGGCTTCGTCGTGCCGCCAACGCCAGGACCACAGACGCGGGCCCTCGCTAGGGAACGGCGGGCAGAGATGACGCCGGAGGAGAGGAGCCTGCCGGAGAACGCCGTCGACAGCCCGTCCTGGGCAGGGCGCTTCGAACACGTGTGCGCTGTCGAGCTCGCGCGGACGGCCAACCCCTCGGGCGGCCGCTTCAACAACGTCGGCCGCCGTGCCTGGTGGTACGGCCGCTCCGCGAGTACGGCTTCCGTCCACGCGTCCGCGGGCAACGGGAGCCGCTATACTTCCCGCAGGCGGCGAACATGGAGCCGCCGCCTACCAGGCAGAGGGCGCCGGACCGGACCGCGGCGTCCGGAACATCACGCACCGGATCGTCTGCCGTTGCGCGTACGCGCGCCCTTCGGGTCATCCAGCGACGACCTGGACTTCAGGGTCTTCTACTCCCGGCGCCGCTAGTTGTTTTTTCTAGTTTTTTAGTTTGAAATCACGTTAAATTTGTGCAAACTTCGTTCGAACTTCGTATAAATATCGTTTTGCAAATTTGAATTTAAATTTTAAAATCTATCGAAGCTGACGTATTGGGTGCGTCGGTGTGGGAGCAGCGTCCTCAAATAGAGGATGATGTGCCGGCGTCCTCCAAACGGAGGTGCTGGCGCCCCTGCCGACGCCTATTTGGGGGCTGCCGGTCTAAATATACACTGCAAAATCATATCATACAGTCTAAATATACACTGCAAGCTAAACTAAAATCATATCATACTGTTTAAATATACACTGCAAAATCATATCATGCAGTCTAAATATACACTGCAACCTTCTGAATACTAATATGCCAGGCAGTGGTTAAGCATCTCATCTAAAACAGGCCAACCGGAGTACTTACAATCCTAACTTACTCTAATTTTGACTGCATCTAATCAACTCTACAGGAAAACAAGTTGGAAATATAAGCTTTGACTCCGCTGGATGTTGTTTTGCCTTGGACTACTGTTGTACGTTAGATGGTGGTTGCACGGTGGATTCGAGGCCGCGAGTTACACGGTGACATGCCGTTTGCATGTCACCTGATCTCCATCCGCATGGGACATGATAGGGGATCTGCACAGAAGGGCAGTTCCACTGTGCGCTGCACTTGCCACTTGGGTTGGGTGATCCTTGAGCCCAACCACCATCACCACCTTGGCGGACGCATCCTCCGCGAACAACTCATTCGCTTGGATCTTGTGTCGGCGGAACTTGGACCAGCCAATGGCCATTAAGCCAATTGCCAAAAATTCAACTTTGGAATCATTGATAAGAACTTTAACCTAGAATCCACTCCATTAAGCCAATTGCCAAAAATATTTGCAATGTTTTTTGTTGGGTATAGGGTAGAGTGTTAGGATTGATCTCTACTGCACCAGAGCCCAACGGCTCTGGCACGGCCCCTTGACCTCGTCCGCGCCCTGATCGGGGGCGCCCAACCGTTCGCTGGTTGGTGGGCCCCTGTCGCCTGCACTATATAGAGTGGTGGGGGCCAGTGGCACTCGGTACGAGGTTGCCCTGTGCTGCCACTCGCCCCACCAGACAACCCACCGATTAGGGTTAGTGCAGTGCCGACGGGAAGCTCCGCCACCTCTCTCCCTCAACCTCACGCCGTCATCGTCGCCATCGCCACCATGACGACTTCGACGGGTTCGTCCTCCTCGCAGGGACAAGGTAAATGCTCACAGACCCGCAGTATTCAATCCTACCCGACAATGATCTACACTAGTCGATCTAGCACGTAAAACATTGGTATCAGAGCCACTCTAGAATGTAGATCTGGTGTTTATTTCTTCGGGTAGAAAAGAAAGAACAGCAAACCCTAGATCCTCCCTAATGCAAAGAAAAGAAAAGTATACCGGCCGAGGCCCTCGGGCTCGCCGGCACAGTTAGCGCCGCCGCAAGGCCGCGCCGCCCCTCTCGATCCCGATGCGCATCGGCATGCCGAGGCATCGGGAAGAAGGGCCACTCCTCTAGCTTATGCGAGACGGAGCAAAGAAAAGAACCTCACCGGCCGGGGCCTTGTGCTCGCCGAAAGCTCACCGGCTTACCGTGCTGCGTCACGTCGCCGGCAAAGAAAGGGCACCACCGCTGCACCACTTGACGGCGGTGCGCCCACCACTCGGATGGACGCACTCACCGACAAGAGGCACGAGGGGGCGCCACGTACTGCCTCCGTTCTTTGGCCATCGCGCCGGGTACGGTTGGTGGAGGAATCGAAAAACAAAAGGAGGGGCTCGGCTCGGCCAGGCCACATGCTGCGCGCGAGCGCGAGGGGCTGCCTCCCAACCGCCAGAAAGCGGCAAAGAAAAGAACAGGGCGGCGCGTGGGCGTGTGCAGGTCAGCGCCGCCGCCAGCCGTCGCCGGCCGCTGCAAGCTGGGCAGCGCGCGGACGAGCAGGCGAGCCGCCGCCGAGAGAGGATGGAAAAAGAAATAGCAAAGGGGGAGGAAATCCGAGCGCCTCGCTCGTCGCCGGCGTGCTGCGGAACGCGCGTGCGAGGAACAGCCGGGCGGCGCCGCCGCCTGAGAGAGAGGCAGAGAGCTCGGTGCGGGGAAAAAGTCGCTAGGGTTAGGGTTTGGGCCGTTGGCCACGTTCTTATACCAACCGAAACAGAAGGGCCACTGTCGGATCTCATCCGACGGCCAGGAGGGTCGGGCGCTGGCCGGCGGCGTCGTCTCCGCGGCTGGGCCGTGTGGAGGCAGCGTGGGCCGCCACGTTCGGGCCGCGTCCAGGCCGCGTAATGGCCGCGGCAGCAGGCCGCGTGCGGGCCGCGTTGGCAGGCCGCCACGTCGGTGCCGCGGTCTCGGCCGCGTGGGCGCGTGCCGCTTGATGACCCACAAGTATAGGGGATCGCAACAGCCTTCGAGGGAAGTATTACCCAATTTATTGATTCGACACAAGGGGAGACAAAGAATACTTGTAAGCCTTAACAGCGGAGTTGTCAATTCAGCTGCACCTGGAAACAGACTTGCTCGCAAGAGTTTATCGCAGAGTAACAGTTCTATGGCAGTGGAAATAGTGAAATAACAAGCAGCGGTGAAATAAAGACAGCGAGTAGCGATTATAGTAAACAGCACAGATTAAAATACCGTAGGCACAGGGACGGATTTAACGGGCGTTGCATGGATGAGAGAAACTCATGTAACAATCAAAGCATGGGCATTTGCAGATAATAATAAAACGGTATCCAAGTACTAATCAATCAATAGGCATGTGTTCCATATTTAGTCGTACGTGCTCGCAATGAGAAACTTGCACAACATCTTCTCGTCCTACCAGCCGGTGGCAGTCCGGCCTCTAGGGAAACTACTCGGATATTAAGGTACTCCTTTTAATAGAGTACCGGAGCAAAGCATTAACACTCCGTGAACACATGTGATCCTCACATCACTACCATCCCCTCCGGTTGTCCCGATTTCGTCACTTCGGGGCCATTGGTTCCGGACGACGACATGTGTATACAACTTGCGTGTAAGATCATAAACAACGAATATCTTCATGAATCAATAACATGTTCAGATCTGAGATCATGGCACTCGGGCCCTAGTGACAAGCATTAAGCATAACAAGTTGCAACAATATCATAAAAGTGACATCTACGGATACTAGGCACTATGCCCTAACAATCTTATGACTATTACATGACCAATCTCATCCAATCCCTACCATCCCCTTCAGCCTACAAGCGGGGGAATTACTCACACATGGATGGGGGAAACATGGCTGGTTGATGGAGAGGCGTTGGCGGTGATGGCGGTGAAGATCTCCTCCAATTCCCCGTCCCGGCGGAGTGCCGTAACGGAGACTTCGGCTCCCGCGACGGAGTTTCGCGATGTGGCGGCTCTCGGAGGGTTTCTGGCGATGTCGACTTCTCCCCGTGCGTTTTTAGGTCGAGGCCAATAAGTAGTCCGAAGGGGGGCGTCGGAGGCCAGCCGAGGGGGCCACACCATAGGGCCGCGCGGGCCCCCCCTAGGCCGCGCCGCCCTATGGTGTGGGGCCCTCGGGCCTCCACCTGGCGCGTCCTTCTGGCTCCGTCATTATTCTTGGAAAATAGGGCCTTCTCGCAAGAATTCCGAGGATTTTCCCGAAAGTTGGATTTCTCGCACAAAAACGAGACACCAAAGCAGCTTCTGCTGAAAACAGCGTTAGTCCGTGTTAGTTGTATCCAAAATACACAAATTAGAGGCAAAACAATAGCAAAAGTGTTCGGGAAAGTAGATACGTTTTGGACGTATCAACTCCCCCTAAGCTTAGCTTATTGCTTGTCCTCAAGCAATTCAGCTTAACAACCGAGCGATAAAAGAACTTTCACGAACACATTTGCTCATATGATGTATATATTCTCATGCTATGGCTAATACTTAAGCAGCTCATAATGAGATACATGCAAATAAGATCATCCAACAGACTATGTCAATCATGGAGAAGTACCAACAATTAATAATAAGCACCATGAATCATGTATATAAGCAGGATTGCAATGTTCATAAGAGAATATGATAAAGTGGTATCTCGCTTGCTCGTATTTGATCGGCAAAACATAAATGCCGAGGCACCTCTTGAGTTCATAGAAGGACTAGAAATAGTGATTGTCAAAGATAAAAGCATCAAAGTTATACCACAATCAATCATATTTTGAGACAAGCATATTATACTAAGAATGACAAGCATGTGCTCTCAAGATAGTGCTCAAAGAAAGAATGGAGACACAACATAAAAGTAAAAGATTGACCCTTCGCAGAGGGAAGCAGGGATTAACATGCGCTAGAGCTTTTCATTTGTAAAACAGGAGTAAAATTATTTTGAGAGGTGTTTGTTGTTGTCAACGAATGGTAATGGGTACACTAACTACCTCATCAACCGGACTCACAAGAGCGGCTCCCATTTATTTATTTTTGGGTGGCACTCCTTCCAACCTTTCTTTCACAAACCATGGCTAACCGAATCCTCGGGTGCTCGCCAACAATCACATACCATGAAGGAGTGCCTTTTTATTTAAGTTTTATTATGATGATGACACTCCCCCCAACCTTTGCTTACACAAGCCATGGCTAACCGAATCCTTCGGGTGCCGTCCAACAATCACAAACCATGGAGGAGTGTCTATTTAAGTTGATTAATTCGGGACTGGGAATCCCATTGCCAGCTCTTTTTGCAAAATTATTGGATAAGCGGATGTGCCACTAGTCCATATGAGAGTCCGTCAAAAGTAAATGACAAGATTGAAAGCTAAACACCACATACTTCCTCATGAGCTATGAAACATTAACACAAATTGAGAAGCATTTTGAAAGTTTTAAAGGTAGCGCATGAGAATTTACTTGGAATGGTTTGAAATGCCATGCATAGGTATTTATGGTGGACACTTTTGGAACAACTTGGTTTTCAGGTGTTTGGAAGCACGAGCGGCGTCACCGCTCAGTACAAGTGAAGGCTAGCAAAAGACTAGGGAGCGACAAATCAAAAGAGCAAGAATCGTCATAATCATGCTTGCGGCAAAATAAATTAACGGAGGCATAAAAGTGATACAAGAACTCTGAAGCAATATAAATCATCGAGGCTTAATTGACTTTTTGTTCAGTCATATGCATGCGTGAGCATGTGCCAAGTCGATATAAATGAATTATTCGGAGGAAGATACCACAATGCCATACTTACTTATGAATAAAACAATGCAAGCAAACATCCATGACATGCTACTCATATTAATAAATTGGAACTAAACATGAGAGATCATTAACTACTAGACTTTCTCAAATAACATATACCTCACATGAACCAACTAAGCATGCTCATATGGATGAGTATATGTACAAAAATGAAAGCACATAGAGTTCATACCAGCCTCTCACCACAATCGCATTGTCGTAGATCGTCATTATTGCCTTTTCACTTGTGTAGCTTGGATAATATAAAATGAAAACCACGCTCCAGCCACCGAAGACCATTGAACTCATGATGAACTTTACAAACCAAAGAAGAACAGCAAATATTTTTGGTGTTTTCGAATTAGAAACAAGAACGAAAGAAAACAAGCAAACAAAGCAAAATCTTTTTGGGTTTTCTTATAGCAAACTAACGATAGCAAATAAAGCAAACCTAGAGTAAGGTACCAAATAAACAAATGGTGAAGAGAAACAACAGAAATATTTTTGGTCTTTTTGTGTTTTAGGAAAGAAACAAAGTGAAAACAAAAGAATGCAAACTAACAGAAACACAGAAAAGCGGGATGACAGAAATCTGCCAAATCCTGACAGCAGTACAGAAATCGAAAATAACAAAAATCTTCCGTTGCTCAGATCAAAAAGTGTTCAACTAATGAAAGTTAGATAACAACCTGGGGAACATGCTCAAAAATTGGCAACTCAAAATAACGTTCTGGCTGTGCGTACGAATTTTTTTGGTAACAGCACAGAATCTGTTTTTGGACAGCACTTCCCCAAATATCATCTCCCTCTCATTAGAAAACCACTTTAAGAGACTAAACAAGTATGTACAAGTATCCAGCAATCATAATATGCAAAGAATGAGTGATGCCGGTATACCTCCCCCAAGCTTAGGCTTTTGGCCTAAGTGGAGTTCATTCCCACGGTCCCCATGAAGTGGTGTCTTCGTAATATGACGAAGAACGACCCGGTTCCATGTATGTGCTGGAGGAAACGTCGGGGTACGTGACGGTGTAGTCGTAGGAGGGCTCGGCATTCTCGGAGTCATGTTGCTGGTGGAACTCTTGTATCTTCATATGTTCATCCACCACCTCCTTTGTTAGCGACCATGATTGCCTCGTCAATATTAAACAAACCCCGCCGGGGAAGAGGGATTTCTTTCTCATTCCCATCAGCAAACAACATTTTATAGACAATATTATCCATAGTGGAGTTAGTAGTAACAAAACGATGGCTCTTCATAGCAGCAATATCTAGCTTCCTAGGGGTTAATGGTACATCATTAGAATCAAGAGGAATATCTAGATGTGTTAAAATGCGCAAGGCAATAGTTCCTCCAAAAATAGGCCCCCGCTAGACAGGCGGCGAGCAATAAGAGAACCAAGATGATAAGGTGTCTCTCCAGTAAGTGCGACATTCAAGAAAGCAAGATGGTAGCTAGAGATGTTACTAGTATTTTCTCTACCCAAAATGCTAGTACTAATGTAATATGCGAAATACTTAATAGCGGGGAGTTGAATGTTTCTTATCTTCCTCGCCGGATGGTGCGGCAATCATCCCCGGTGATCCCTCGTAGAGCTCCAACAAGTCCCGGGGGTTGTCATCAATCCTCCTTGCTGTACCTACAGGGGCAATACCCAATGCACCACAAAATTCTTCCAATTTCATGGTAACAGGAATATCATAAATTTTGAATGCGACTGTTGGCTCATATTCCGTGTTGTGGAACTTGAAGCTTTCAACGAAAATTTTGGTGAGCTCGTAATATTGCCCCCTTTCGTCTCCCACGTAGGTGGCTAGGCCTGCCCTCGTTGACGAGGGTGAAGAAGTCATCCAATATCCCCGCATTGGTCGGAAACTCATAACAAGGGAAGGATGAAGCGTTAGGAGTCCCATGGTCCTCCTCGGGCGCAAAGCTAGGCGCGATGACGTCCTCATTGTAGGATCGCCTAATTTGCGTAGACGCTCTTGCGGGCCTACCGGTGCTGGTTGTTGCCTTCTTGAACAACTCTCCAAACTTGAATTTCTTCATCTTCCCCTTCTGAAATTTTCAACAATCATTATAAAATTTGATTTCAAGATGTGTAATTGAAGGGAACTACTATAGGAACTTGCTAGAGTACTACACATGCATCAAAACTAATTTCTACCACTTAGAACAAGCATGCAAGTTCACTAAACATGTTATCTACAGCAGCAAAATATTCAATATATACTCAACCAAATGAAATTCTAATTGGACAATCAAAGGAGTCACATACCAAGGAGTAAATGTGCCAAATTTCAGACAGAAATCTGGGCTGAGCAAGGAGATCGAAAAATCGCGAGTTCTTGAGCGTAAACACGAGTGAGAGAAACTTGGTACGAGTTTTTTCGGGAGAGAGAAGGTGCTGGGAGGAAGAGATGACGAAGTGGGGCAAGGGGTGGCCCACACCACATGGTGGCGCGGCCCCCTTGCTGGCCGCGCCGCCCTATGGTGTGGCACCCCCTGGTGCCCCACAGGTCATCCTCTGGGTGCTCCCAGTGCCTCGTCGAAAAATAGGACCAACGGTATAATTTTTGTAATTTTTAGAGAACTTTGAAAAATGCACATTTACGGGTATTAAATTAATGATTACTCGCGCAGGAAAATGATTTCTAAAATCTTAAATGACTAAAGCATATTGCAAAACAAAAGTGCTACAAGCAAGTAAAATAGGTGGAAGGAAAGAGAAAGAAAGAAGTGTTGTTTAGCTCTTTTATGCAATAAAATATACTTGTTAACAAGGTTGATCAAGTCTTGCTATCAAATAAATTTTATATGGCATAAGAAGAAATAAACCTCAAATCAATCATGTTACCTTATATTGAATTGATATGGATCCAATCACAAGAGTTTGATATTCTTCTTTAGGCTCATATATAGGACAATCAATGGATCCCACTTTGATAGTTTTCACATTAAAAATTGTATTGACTCCACATACTTTATCAATCCTCTTGGGAAAATAGACGAGTGTGTTCCTTATCATCAACATTGAAAGTAACCATGCCTTTATTGCAATCAATAACAGCCCCTGCAGTATTAAGAAAGGGTCTTCCAAGAATAATGGACATATTATCATCTTCGGGCATCTCCAACACAACAAAATCAGCTTAATATCAAGCAATGCTGAGTAACTTGAACAGGAACATTTTCACATAAACCAACAGGAATAGCGGTAGATTTATCAGCCATTTGCAAAGATATATCAGTTGGTATCAATTTATCTAAATCAAGTCTCTTATAAAGAGAAAAAGGCATTACACTAACACCTGCTCCCAAATCACATAGAGCAGTTCTAACATAATTATTCTTGATGGAACAAGGAATAGTCGGTATACCTGGGTCGCCCAACTTCTTTGGAATCTTACCATTGAAGGAGTAATTAGCGAGCATAGTAGAAATTTCCTCATTGGGGACTTTCCTTTTGTTAGTAACAATATCTTTCATATACTTTGAATAAGGAGGCAATTTAATAGCATCAGTCAAAGGAATTTGCAAAAATAAAGGTTTCATCCAATCACAAAATTTATTATAATGTTCCTCTTCCTTTGATTTTAGTTTCTTAGCAGGAAAAGGCATTTGCTTTTGAACCCAAGGTTCTCTTTCATTACCATGCTTCTCAGTAATAAAGTCTTCTTTAGTGTACTTTTTATTTTTAGCAGGCTTTTCAGGTTCTTTTTCAATTTCTTCTTTATCAGGAGTATTATTCTTATCATTATCTTCCTCATGTTCATTACCACTTTCAGTTTCAGCATCAGAAATAGAAATACTATTAGGATCATTAACGAGGTTCGGAGGATTCTACAACATTCTTATGTTTCTTTTTCTTTTTCTTAGATGGAGCACTAGTTTTAATTAGTTGAGAATCTTGTTCAACTCTTTTGGGATGCCCTTCGGGATATAGAGGATCCTGGGTAGAAACACCACCTCTAGTTGTTACTTCACAAGCATGTTTTTCTTTAGAATTATTTCCCAACAAGTCATTTTGCACTTTAGTAAGTTGATCAATTTGAGTTTGAACCATTTGAAAATGTTTAACAAGTATCTTAACATCATTGGAGGTTCTCTCCACAATACCATGCAATTCACTAATAGCTCGGGAATTTTCCATTAAATGATTCTCTACTCTCATATTAAAGTTTTCTTGCTTAACAATATAATTATCAAATTCATCTAAGCATTGAGCGAGGAGATTTTGAATACGGAATATCTTCCCTAGTAAAGTGTTGAAGCGAGTGTACCTCAATCATGGATGAAGGGGGAATTGTCTCACATATATCTTCTATAGGAGGTAAATTCTTCACATCTTCAGGTTTAATACCCTTCTCTTTAAGAGACTTCTTGGCTTCCCTCATATCTTCATCATTCAATTTAATTATACCCTCTTCTTCACTATCGGTGTCGGGGTTGGTTCGAGTGTAGACCAATCATCATGATTCCGGCCTATTTTAGCCAATAATTCCTCGGCGTACGTCCGGAGTTCTTTTCCGAAAACACAACCAGCACAACTATCCGGGTATACCCTAGACTCAATAGTTAGTCCACTATAAAATATATCAAGTAAATCATGCTTTTCTAAATCATGGTCGGCTGAGCTCTAATAAGAGAACAGAATCTCGCCCAAGCCTCGAGCAATTTCTCTCCATCTTCCTGGTCAAAATTATAAATTCTCGCAAAGCGACATGTTGAGCACTAGCAGAAAGTATTTTCGAAAGAAAACATCACGCAAATCAGTTGGACTTTTAATAGAACCAGGAGGCAAATTATTATACCAAGTTTTAGCATCATCCTTTAATGAGAACGGAAAAATTTTAGCGACAAAATAAGTACGCATCTTGACATCATCAGAAAACACGCCACTAAGAGTAGATAACTCAGTCAAGTGTTCAACAGAGCACTTTCTTTTTCAGTACCACAAAAGGGTGTTTTCTCAACAATAGCTATATGAGATAGATCAAGAGAAAAATCATAATCTTTATCCCTAATGTTTATAGGAGATGTGGCAAATTTAGGATCAGGAGATGGTTTATATCTAACGAAGCATGTTCTCGCAAGCAACTTTTTAATTTTTCTTGCATCAGTAGTAGCATTGCATTTTTCAATAAAATCATCATCAAGTTCTACATAATCTTCATCAAGATCATCACTAGAGTAATCAACGAGACTCGAGTGAATTAACGGGTGTAGCAGCATTAGGAGTTTCAGTATTTTCAATTTGTCTAGACTTAGCAATTGTAGCATCTAGAAAAGATCCCAATGAACCACTATCATCAAGCACAGCAGAAACATTATCAATATTATGAGAATTTTCAGATTCAGCAGAAGTACCAGCCACACGAAGCATGTGGCGGTTAAACAAGTTTATCAATCACAGATGGTGAATCAAGAGCAGCAGAGGTACTCGAGTTGTACCTTTTCTTGTAGTGGATGGTAATATGGCGATCTTAGTATCGCGAGGTTTACCCATAATGGAGAATTTGCAGCGAACAATATCAATCCAAGTGAACTTCCAAATAAAGCTATGCTCCCCGGCAACGGCGCCGAGAAAATAGTCTTGATGACCCACAAGTATAGGGGATCGCAACGGTCTTCGAGGGAAGTATTACCCAATTTATTGATTCGACACAAGGGGAGACAAAGAATACTTGTAAGCCTTAACAGCGGAGTTGTCAATTCAGTGCACACTGGAAACGGACTTGCTCGCAAGAGTTTATCAGTAGTAACGAGTTCTATGGCAGTGGAAATAGTGAAATAACAGCAGCGGTGAAATAAAGACAGCGATGAGCGATTATAGTAAACGAGCGAGGATTAAAATATCGTAGGCACGGGGACGGATTTAACGGGCGTTGCATGGATGAGAGAAACTCATGTAACAATCAAAGCATGGGCATTTGCGGATAATAATAAAACGGTATCCAAGTACTAATCAATCAATAGGCATGTGTTCCATATTTAGTCGTACGTGCTCGCAATGAGAAACTTGCACAACATCTTCTGTCCTACCAGCTGGTGGCAGCCGGGCCTCTAGGGAAACTCATCGGATATTAAGGTACTCCTTTTAATAGAGTACCGGAGCAAAGCATTAACACTCCGTGAACACATGTGATCCTCACATCACTACCATCCCCTCCGGTTGTCCCGATTTGTCACTTCGGGGCCATTGGTTCCGGACAGCGACATGTGTATACAACTTGCGGGTAAGATCATAAACAACGAATATCTTCATGAATCAATAACATGTTCAGATCTGAGATCATGGCACTCGGGCCCTAGTGACAAGCATTAAGCATAACAAGTTGCAACAATATCATAAAAGTGACATCTACGGATACTAGGCACTATGCCCTAACAATCTTATGACTATTACATGACCAATCTCATCCAATCCCTACCATCCCCTTCAGCCTACAGCGGGGGAATTACTCACACATGGATGGGGGAAACATGGCTGGTTGATGGAGAGGCGTTGGCGGTGATGGCGGTGAAGATCTCCTCCAATTCCCCGTCCCGGCGGAGTGCCAGAACGGAGACTTCTGGCTCCCGCGACGGAGTTTCGCGATGTGGCGGCTCTCTGGAGGGTTTCTGGCGATGTCGACTTCTCCCCGTGCGTTTTTAGGTCGAGGCCAATAAGTAGTCCGAAGGGGGGGTCGGAGGCCAGCCGAGGGGCCACACCATAGGGCCGCGCGGCCCCCTAGGCCGCGCCGCCCTATGGTGTGGGGCCCTCGGGCCTCCACCTGGCGCGTCCTTCTGGCTCCGTCATTATTCTTGGAAAATAGGGCCTTCTGCAAGAATTCCGAGGATTTTCCCGAAAGTTGGATTTCTGCACAAAAACGAGACACCAAAGCAGTTCTGCTGAAAACAGCGTTAGTCCGTGTTAGTTGTATCCAAAATACACAAATTAGAGGCAAAACAATAGCAAAAGTGTTCGGGAAAGTAGATACGTTTTGGACGTATCACCGCTCGGTGCGAGCGGGCCGCGTGGGCCGCGGGCCGCGTGGACAGTAACAGTTAACAGCAGTTTTTTACTGTTTTATTAATTACAGAGGCATTTTAGGCAATTTTTGGGCTGTTTTTTGGCCAATTTTTGTCTAGTTTCTTTCCTAACAAATTGAACCAACGAGATATTTGTTTTAGGAAATGAAAAGTAACAGTAATGTCTCTGAAAAGTTGAAAAGTTAATAGTTTAAAGTTAAAGTTTCCGCTGCAATAGTAAAAGAAGCATTTTTGTTAAGTTTTTTCTGAGCAAATTGAACCAACGAGATATTTGTTTTAGAAAATTAAAAAGAAACAGAGATGCTTCTGAAAAGTTTAAAGTTTAAAGTTTGACTTCAAAGTTTCCGCTACAAATAGTTAAGATGCATTTTTAATATTTAAAAAGATGCAAAAAGTGACAGTTAAAATTTTAAAGAGATGATTAAAGTGATCATTGTGACAATTATGGTTCTGTTATTTTTTGACCAACATTACTAATGACATGACCATGTTTTGTTGCAATGATATATGCATTTATCTCTATTTCTGCCCAACGGTGATATAGATTTAATTGCACAAACAGTTGTATGTTCTAATTTTGACCAACGTTGGATTATTGCATGCAATTGTTGTTATGATCTCATTTTATTGTGGTTTAAAGGAGGGTACTACTTGATGAGCTGCATCAAGGATGTTCCAACCCTCACAGGTGACAACTACACTGAATGGAGAAAGAAGGTCGATTTGTGCTGAGGTGGACTGGGTTCCCACAGCCGGTCTGACCAAAAGATCCAGTCAGAAATGACAAGAAAGATGATTCTGCATGGCAGAATAAAAAGTGGCTAAGTGCCATTTATAAAGAATACAATTGAGAACGCTATTGTGGTCTCAATTGCAGAGTGTGCTTCCGTAGGGAAGTATCTTGAAAGAATAAAGAGCCAGTTCACTGGTTCTTCAAAGATATGTGCGACCCAGTCTACTGTAGCAACTGGTGACGAAAAAGTACACATGGACAGGAAGGACATGGCAAGTGTGCCATATGTTGTAATAATGCTTATGTGGGTGTTGTCTGTGTGTAATGTGAGTGAAAAAGTGTTGTCCGCATTGGACAAAGAACAAAATAAAAGAAAAGAACTGATGAATTGTCGAAATATGGCATTGTCGCTTAGGCCATATTTCGAGGGGGAGAATAGAAAGACTTGTTAAAAATGGTATTCTTCCTCCATTAGAATTCCCAGACATAGAACAGCGCATCGATTGCATTAAAGGAAAATTTGTAAAGGTTGATTAAAAAGGGTGCAAATCGATGCACAACAACACTAGAAATAATTCACATCGAGATATGTAGATCATTTCTTGTGAAAAGTGTGGATGGATATGATTCGTTCATAACATTCACGAATGATTACTCCCGATATGGTTATATTTATCCAATAAAAGAAAGAACAGAAGTGTTGGATAAATTTAAAATATTCAAAGCTGAAGTTGAAAATCAGCATGATAAAAGAATAAAGATCGTCAGGTCTGATCGTGGAGGGAGTACTACGGTCGACATACTCCATATGGCCAAGTCCCTGGACCTTTTGCAAGGTTTCTACAGGAGACTGGAATAGTCGCCCAGTACTCGATGCCGGGCGAACCTCAGCAGAATGTGGTAGCTGAAAGGCGCAACCGTGCCCTTATGGATATGGTGCGCAGTATGATGAGCTATTTCACCCTACCATTGGGATTGTGGATTGAGGCGTTAAAAAACCGCTATTCACATTCTAAACAGAGTACCAAGCAAATCGGTGCCCAAAACGCCGTATGAGCTATGGACATGGAGAGTGCCTTCTCTAAACCACCTGAAAGTGTGGGGGAGCCCTGCTGAGGCCAAAGTATTCAATCCAAATATCGCAAAGTTAGATACCAAAACAGTCAGCTGCCATTTTATTGGCTATCCTGAAAAGTCAAAAGGTTATCGTTTCCACTATCCAGAGAAATACACAAAGTTTGTGGAAACGAGACATGTTGTCTTCTTAGAAGACGAAATGATCAGGGGGAGCATGGTAGCTCCGAAAATTGATCTTGAGGTGAAGAGGGTGCATGCACCTAATCCGATGACTCAGGAGCCATTTTTTGCGCTACCATGTGCACCTGTACCGACGATCCCTGCGATTGTGGTGCAAGCGCCTGTTGTGACTCCACCCATGACAACGATGAGTGAAAGTTCGGAACCTGTCCGTCAGGAGCCGAATGAACCATTTGTTGAGCATGAAAGGGAGCAACAATAGCCACCTCCTGAAAAGTACAAAGCACGACTTGTGGCAAAAGGATGTACACAAAGAGAAGGGATATATTACAATGAGACATTTTCTCCGGTCTCATGTAAGGATACCTTCAGAATCATCATGGCACTAGTTGCACATTTTGATTTAGAGTTGCATCAAATGGATGAAAAGACGGCATTTCTAAATGGGGATTTAGAAGAAAATGTCTACATGAAACAACCCAAGGGTTTTATCATGGAAGGCAAGGAAGAAATGAGATGCCGCCTAAAGAAATCCATTTATGGATTAAAGCAAGCCTCCAAACAGTGGTATCTAAAGTTCAATGAAACAATTAAGAGATTTGGGTTTAAAGAAAATATTGAAGACAATTGCATTTATGCAAAGTTTAAAAGTGGGAAATATATTTTCCTAATCTTGTATGTGGATGATATTCTGCTTGCCAGCAGTGATGTTAGTCTACTGCAAGAGACAAAGAAGTTCTTGTCCTCAAATTTTGATATGAAAGATCTTGGTGAAGCGTCATATGTTTTGGGCATAGAAATTCACCGAGATAGAAACAATGGAGTATTAGGACTATCGCAAAAGGCTTATTTAGAAAAGATTCTAAGTAAGTATAATATGCATAAGTGCAGTGCCACACCTGCCCCTATAGTCAAGGGCGACAGTTTTGGGAAACATCAAAGTCCCCAAAATCAATACGAGCTCGATCAAATGAAAGCGGTTCCATATGTTTCGGCTATTGGAAGCCTACAGTATGCACAAGTGTGCACTCGCCCCGACTTAGCATTTATCACCGGAGTACTCGGTAGATATCAAGAAAATCCAGGTTTTGAACAACTGGAAAATGGTAAAGAAGGCATTGCGTTATGTGAAAGGCACAAAGAGTTACATGCTAACATACGGAAGATCCGATTCCCTAGAAATAAAAGGGTATTCGGATGCAGATTTTGCGGGGGATAAAGATGATAGAAAATCCACATCCGGATATGTATTCACCCTCGCGGGGGAGCTATTTCGTGGAGAAGCTCCAAACAGACCATAGTTGCATCATCCACGATGTATGCAGAATTTATAGCATGTTATGAAGCCACGGGGTAGGCATTATGGTTAAAGAAATTTATACCCGACTTGAAAGTGGTAGATTGTATTGACAAACCACTAAAGATGTACTGCGACAATGAGTCTGTAGTATTTTATGCTCACAACAACAAATCGAGTACAGCTACGAAACCGATTGAGGTTAAGTATTATGTTGTGAAACACAAGGTCCAGGATCAAACAATAAGTCTCGAGCATATAAGGACAAAAGATATGCTTGCGGATCCGCTAACGAAAGGCTTACCACCCGGCGTGTTCAAGGAGCACGTAGCCGGCATGGGTTTAAGGGAAAGTCTTACCTATCCCGGATCATAAGAGGCCCAAAAGTAAAAGAATTTGTTTCAAAACGAGAGAAGTGTATTGTGGTCTGTCCGATTCTATCGGCAATAGAGCTGTGACGATGAAACATGCCCTATGGACTGATCCAAAATGAAACAAATAAAGTGAAAGTATAAAGTTAAAAGAAAAGTTGAGATCAAGGGGGAGAATGTTAGGATTGATCTCCATCGCACCGAGCCCAACGGCTCCGGCACGGCCCTTGACCTCGTCCGCGCCACGATCGGGGGCGCCCAACCGTTCGCTGGTTGGTGGGCCCCTGTCGCCCGCACTATATAGAGTGGTGGGGGCCGGTGGCACTCGGTACGAGGTTGCCCTGTGCTGCCACTCGCCCCCACCGGACAACCCACCGATTAGGGTTAGTGCGGTGCTCGACGGGAAGCTCCGCCACCTCTCTCCTCAACCTCACGCCGTCATCGTCGCCATCGCCACCATGACGACTTCGACGGGTTCGTCCTCCTCGCAGGGACAAGGTAAATGCTCACAGACCCGCAGTATTCAATCCTACCCGACAATGATCTACACTAGTCGATCTAGCACGTAAAACATAGAGCCCATCCGAATGATGGACCATATAGATCTCGCAAACTGGCAATTGAAAAAAGGTGTTTTATTGTCTCCTCTTCATGATAGAAAACACACTTCGTACAACCATGCCAATTCAGCTTTACAAGGTTATCCTTAGTAAGAATCACACCCCGCCGAAGGTAACAAGAAAAAACCTTAGTTTTCAGTGAAATCTTCATCTTCCAAATTGATTCGTTATTTAGAACCGGATGAATAGGTTTAATTAAAGCCTTATACGTTGACCCAACTGAGAATACTCCGTTTTTGGTTAGGCTCCACCGGAACTCGTCTGAACCTTGTATTAACTGGACTGAAGCTAATCTTTGTATTAGCTCATTCCAAGCAACCAAACGAGGGCCAACAAGGTCACACCTAAAAGTCATATTCGGAGGTGATGTTTCCAGCACCTTTTGTAAGGTATCATGTTTATGATGCAGGATATTGTACAAGGCAGGATATTGTTCTCGGAGTGTGGTTGCTCTCAACCATTTGTCCTCCCAGAACCTTATATCTCCGACCCGTCTCTAATGGAAAATTAATGAAAAGTGAAGAAGTATTTCTTTGTTGCCATAATGCTGGCCCAAAAATGCGAGTCCCACAGTTTCCATATAACCTGAGAGATTGCATTTGAGCCACAATACTTCCTTCGCAACAGGTCCTGCCATACACCATCCTCAATAGTAACCGAGCTAACATTACCTAGTAAAGCTCTATTCTTAACTTCAAGATCATGAACACCAAGTCCACCTTGATCTTTTAGATGACAAACAACATTTCATTTTGTCAACCAGTATTTTTTCTTCTCACTATCTCCTTTCCAAAAGAATCTTGATCGGAAGTAATCTATTCTATGCAAGACTCCTTTAGGCAACTGGAAGAAAGAAATCATATAGAGTACCATATTCGTGAGTACTAAATTAATGAGTACCAATCTTCTCCCTAGAGATAGGAGTTTGCCTTTCCAGCTACTAAGCTGTTTCTGTAGTCTTTCCTCAACGAGTTTCCATTCAGCAAGTGTGAGCCTCTGATGGTGGACCGGAATGCCCAAATAGCTAAGTGGAAAACTACCCAGCCCACATCCGAATAATACGGCATATAGGTTGGCCTCGTCTTGGGCCTCGCCAAAACAAAACAATTCACTCTTATGTAAGTTTATTTTTAGACCTGATAATTGCTCATACGCTGTCAAGATTAGCTTGACGTTTGTAGCTTTTACAAGGTCATGATCCATAAAATAATTGTATCGTCGGCGTATTGAATAATCGATAAACCCCCATCAACTAAGTGAGGTACCACTCCTTCAATTTGACCATCAGGTTTTGTACGCTCAATTAAAATCGCCAACATGTCTGCCATAATGTTGAATAACATTGGAGATAGGGGATCACCTTGCCTTAAACCATTTTTTGTTTGAAAGTATCTACCAATATCATCATTGACTTTGATGGCGACACTTCCTCGAAAAACAAAATGATTAATTAAAGCGCACCACTCCTTAGAAAATCTTTCATCCGGAGTGTTTGTTGAAGGAACGACCATTTAACTTTATCATAGGATTTTTTGAAGTCGATCTTAAGGATAACCCCATTCAACTTTTTGCGATGCAACTCATGGATTGTTTCATGCAGCGTGACAAATCCATCTAGGATATATCATCCTTGCATAAACGCAGTCTGAGTGGGGCGCACCACATGATCAGCCACTGAATTTAGTCTAATAGTAGCCACTTTGGTGAAAATCTTGAAGCATACATTTAGAAGGCATATAGTTCTGTATTGTTGAATCCGTTCCGCATCATTGACTTTAGGGAGTAGTATGATCTCCCCGAAGTTGATTTGGAATAGTTCCAGCTACCCAGCATGAAGGTGAGCAAATAAACCCATCAAATCAACCTTGATGAGGTCCCAGAAGTTCTGATAGAACTCCATTGGAAAACCATCAGGTCCTTGTGCTTTATTATGCTCCATTTGAAAGACCGCCTTTCTCACCTCCTCTTCTGTGTAAGGATTAGTAAGAATGGCGTTCTCTTCTGGAGAAACCTGGGGGATATCATCGCTTCTTGACTCATCCAAGGTCACCTCTGATTCCTCCAGCGCACCGAATAAGCCTTTGTAGTAGGTCGTAATATATGCTTTAAGCTACTCACGGCCCTCGATTAAACCCTCTTCTTGTGTTAGAGAATGAATGAGTTTCTTCCGGTGCCGGCCATTGGCTACACTATGGAAGTCTCTCATATTCGAGTCTCCTTGAAGAATGAATTGGGCTTTGGATCTCTGGTACCATTTGAGTTCCTCTTCTTGCAGCAGACCCGCTAGCTTCGCATTATATTCACTTTTAAGGTCAATTTCTTGTGTAGTCAACGGCCTTACCTCCGCGATTGCCTCTAGATCATCGATACTCGATGGCAGAGAGAGTTTCTCTTGCTTAAGCATCCCAGCCATGTGTCTCGCCCACCCACCAAGGTATCTTCGTAGTGACCTTTGGATGGGGGTAGATCACCACCTATAATGATAGGATATGGATTATCTTTTGCTAGATTAACCAACTCACGGAGGAAAGCAGGCTTAAAAGTATCCTGCGCAGCCCCATAAACCGAAACCAAACTCCAAATGAAATTATCTGATTTATTTCAGATGTGAAGTTTTATATGAAAATCACCTCCCGAATTATCAAGAATTTCCATGGTCGAAGTTCGGACTCCAATTAATAGGACGCCAGAATGTCCCCGCCGCGAACGAGATATCCAATCAAAATCTTCCCTGCCTGAAAGGCGATTTATAAATATTTTTTGAGTAATTTCTTTTGCCGGTCTCGGAGATCGCAACAAAATCTAAAGCATAGTCCCTAATGGATTTACAAATGTGTAAATATTTAGCCAAATCTTGTAGACCTCTGCTATTTCTAAACATGCCATTCATTTGGAAACTGTAGTAAATTTTGATACCCTAGCCTTTTTATTAGGCCAAGCACATTTTTTAATATTGGAGGATCTGGATCTGCGTTCCGTTGATTTTAGTTCGAAGCATAAAGCATCGCATCATCCGATCCTACCTCCAACACCTCTCCAACAAGGTGGGTGAGAAGCTGGCCATGGATGAGAAATTCATGGGCATCAGAAATCTCCCCCGATCGACCTGCACTTCATGATTATTTTCTTCATATTAATCTAGAATGTTACGAGAGTGGACAAATAGGGACCAAGTTAAATTCATAATCAAAGTTTTCAAAAAAAATCAAAACAAAATTCTAGAGGTAAGCAATAATGTATGCAACGAATTAACCTGTAAAATCTCAATACAAACTACTTTGTATTCAAGGTTACACACAAATTGAGATTTTACACATTTGCAATATACATTATTGGCTACCTCCAGAATTTTGTTTCCTTTTTTCGAAAACTTTTAAATACGAATTCTAAGTGTTTAAAAACGAAATATTTACGTGTAACTCAGCCTCTGCTTCGCGTTTCCCCATATACTAATTGCTCATCTAAAAATAAGTGTGTCAACTTTTTCACAATACATATGTATCTATAACTGAAATGTTTCTAGATACGATGTATCTAGACAAAAGTAAGACACTTATTTTTGGAATCTTTAATCAAAAGTCAAGGGTCTTATAAGTTTGACCAACTTTATAGATAAAATTTGAACATCTACAATACCAAATCCATATCAATAGTTTCAACATAGAAGATAATTTCATATTGTATTTATTCAAGTCCCTCAATTCCAAATTAATTCACTTAAGTCTTCCTTGCGTACCAATAAGACACGTATTTGAAACAATATTTGACAGAATTGAACTGCATGTACTCCCAAGCTCCTATAGACCGTGTTCCCTACAAGTTAAATATTATTGCCCCGGAAACAAATTGGCTCCAAGTTCTCCACATTTGTATTATCACCAGTCATTTTTTAATCAAGTTTACAGAAAATTGTATTAACACCTGAAACACCAAATTAGTTCTATTAGATTCATCATAAAACATATTTACATGTTGTATAGATTGATGTCATAGATATTGACATGTTCTTTTTATATATAAACTCAGTCAAACTTACAAAAGTATGGGTTAAGTCAAACCTAGAACTTCAACATATTTGAAATGGAGGAGTAGTAGAGTTTTTTTCCCTTCACACAACAAGAATCATAGTATGTGACAAGGTCATGATCCCTAGTAGGCCCACGTAGCCTAAAGATGGACCACTCGGCCAAGGGTGCCTTAGCCCAACGATTTGGGCACCTGGCCAAGCCCACAAGACAACCATCATCTTGGAGCGCAAATAACATCGAGATCTTCACGAAGATTCTACAGGGTAGTCATTGTCACCAACCAATATCCTATCTAGATTATCTTTCATGGTTTTACCTCTAAGCCCACTCGGCGCATGAAACCCTAGACTCACCGTGTAGGGTGTTGGGTCTAGGGGCATGCAGAGCGACACACCCTCATTCACTCAGCACACCTCCCATACAACTAACCATTCACCACCATAGACGAGTGTGCGACCTCCTCGAGTTCGTCCCATGCAGACTGGAGATAGTAGAATCCGGCACAAACATCTTACCACACATGTTTTCGAGGGGGCAACCTTTATAACTTTGTCTTTGTGGTGTTTCCGCTCGAGTCTGCCAAACGTGTGCCTATTGAACACAAATTTACTTCCATGATAATACCACGACATTATGATTGTTTTACCTGAAGAAATAGACATCTTACATTTTGTTAAAGGATAGGAATTCAAACCGAAGCCAATGTGAGCTTAATATGGCATATGATATTTCAATCTTGAAACGGCTCGATATAATTGAGGTGGAACAAGTTGGGCTAGGCTCGAGATTAGCTTGGTAAATAAAGTGTGCTCTCTAGAAAAATATTACTCGTTTGAAAAATTAGTAAACGTTCAATTAAATCTCGAGTGGACTTGATCACTCTCCTCTATAAAATCTATAATATCTAAATTAGATCAACCCACTGAGGGTAGTTCTCTCAACATGCAAGCATGCCACCTCATCAAGATGCCACCTCAACAAATAATTAAATTTTTTGTTTTATTTTTGCATGATAATCACCAGATATTCAAAAAACCGCTCTCATGTATTTTCCCCTTATCATCCCAATCAAGGATGGCCGCACCTCTCCCGCCAATAATTTCCAGTCTTAATCTTTTATAATCCCCTCACATGCCACCTTCCCCTTTTGAACCCTTCCCATTCCATCATTCCAATCCATGTTAATGCCTCCATCCCTCACAACATCCCTCTCCATCGTTGATGTCTGCAAGGCAACAAAAGAAAAACATGCAAGCATGCCACCTCATCAACATGCCACCTCAACAAATAATTAACTTTTTTGTATTATTTTTGCATGATAATCACCAGATATTCAAAGAAACTGCTATCATGTCTTTTCCCCTTCTCATCCTAATCAAGGGCACCTCTCCCGCCAATAATTTCCCGTCTTAATATTTAATAATCCCCTCACATGCCACCTTCCCCTTCTGAACCCTTCCCATTCCATCATTCCAATCCATGTTGATGCCTCCAACCCTCACAACATCCCTCTCCATTGTTGATGCCTTCAAGGCAACAAAAGAAAGGGCCACTGCCTGCAAGGCAATAAGAGAAAGGTTCAGCGCAACTGAATTAATCATGATTCTTGAGGCGTTGGCTTCCATGTAAATAGGGCAAATGATGATGATACCAAGGAGAAATCTACCAAATCTTCCAATCTCCCTAATGGAGCTCCTATAGTGACAACCGAAATATCTCAGAGAACAAATTAAGGGCTCCTTTGATTTAAAGGATTTGCATAGGAATTGTGTAGGATTTGGTTCCTATGGGAAAAATTCCTATACATGTTGTTTGATTCATAGGAACGTATCCTATAGGAAAAATTCCTATAGGAATCTTGTAGTGTGATTCCTATAGGAAAAAAGCATTAGCTCATACCTCATGGAAAAATTCCTTTGCTACAATCAAACAAACTTCATCTTCCTATAGGTTTCAAGTAGACATGCCGTTCCAATCCTATACCTTTCCTATTCCTATGTTTTTCCTATCCTTTAAATCAAAGGAGCCCAAGGTATTGCTCCTCTACCTTATCTTCTAATCTCTCACATGATCAAATCTAGCGTCATGTCATTGCGGTCATCCTGCATATTTACTTCAGTTTTTAGATTTTACAGAAATATGCAGGGTTCTCCACACTAGCTACCACGACATGGGAATCCGAAGATGCATTTAATATTGTCCAACCTGCAAGTCCGCCAAGGCCCTCAATATAATCCATTGCCTCAGCCATAGAAATTTATTCACGTCAGATTATATTGATGGAGTTTGTTGAAAACCTATCCTCATATGTGACCAACAACGGGAATTTAGTTCTCGTCTTCTAGCAACTTTGTGCACTCTCAAACATGCTCGTGGTAATTGATCTCGAAAGACTATTATACTGAAGTTGGTGCCCGCAAAAAAGAAGAAGTTGGTAACATTTATAAGCTTTTGATTATTTCTAAAGGTATATTAGTCAGGTGAGTGACGACACTACTGTTTCTATCGATTCTCTAATAATTGGCTCAACTTCCAGTTTACAATTGTTTTAAGCTAATGAGATTTAACCTTAGTGTGTAGATATTATTCTGAATTGCTTCTTTTAATTGTACTTCAGGGCTATATGAGTACATGTTGATTATGTTTAGATTTATATGTTTTCCTTTTGCGTCTAATAACTCTACTGTCTTGCAAAAAAATTTCCCCTGAAATGCTTACTGTTAGACCTTCCTTTTTTCTAATGTTACTTTTGTAAGCCTGTCCTACTTCACGAGACACGAGGCAGTGTTGGTCGACAACGACAGTGGTCATGTATACTTAATACAAAGTATTCTTAATACATGACTATGAAACATCTTCATAAATCATTTGTGCAATAGCACCACTATTTTCAGATGGATTTCTTACGACAGTGGTCATGTATATTTAATACAAAGTATTCTTAATACATGACTATGAAACATCGTCATAAATCATTTGTGCAATAGCACCACTATTTTCAGATGGATTTATTAGCTAATTATTTGTTTCTTCTATTTTACAGTCCAATCAATTGCAGAACTGTCCGCAAGTAAGTTATGATTGCTTGCATATATGTTGACATTTGGTGTTAGAAAAATCAAGAGATAGTTTGCGTAATTTTCTTGACAAAATAGTAATACCAATTTTAGAAGCGATATTGTGTCATCTTCCATGTTTGATAATGACCTATAAATTATCATCGTTTACTTCAATGTTTGAGTGAAACAACTAGATGATATGGCTCATCCTTTCGTTAATACATAATTACCCAAAGGACTATAGCAAGTGTTTGTTTCACAGTCTCACGTATACACTGAAACACTAATGTTTTGTCCATTTTCATTATTATTTCCCTCTGTAAGCTTATATCTATATGCCACCTAATTTGAACAAATGTGCGACAGCAACACGCGGGGCATCATCTAGTTATGATAGTTATACAAATACACATCGAAGAGAGCTTGGTAGCTCTGTAGGTTGAGTGCAAGCTCGAGGTTGGTTCTACAGAGGCCCTGGCCGACTTTTAATTGAGCCAAAAGCGACGTTTGCTCGAGATTAGCAACCGAGCATGTGCAATGTACAGTACATAATTTTATAATATCACAGGGTCATATTTAATCACATTTTAAATGAGTAAACCATACAAACTTGGGACTAAAATTATGTATCCATGGCAAGTAGTAGAATTGAAGCCTACGTAAAAAGAGATATTTAATTTTTTTTATGCATAAATCTCACAATACTATATATAGTTTCTAGTGTTGTAAATTTGTTACACCCTAACATGAAAACATTATATAATATCAAGTTTCAGTGTATATTTTTATTTTGCGGAGTTCTCAGATTTTTTGGAAAATAAATGTTTCATGCATATATATATCTCAGTGTGTGGTGACGTAACGGAAGGAATAACACAAGTATACATGAAGAGTTGCTGAAATGATTTTGACCTACAGTATTATTCTCGCGCACTAGAGAGAATAAATGCAGGTATTAACATGCGGTTTTGCTATGTCTCAGTCAACTGAGATTTTCTTAAGTCTAAGTCAATTACAAAAATATGCTTTGAGTTGCACTTTTCTGTTAAAAAAATGCAATTGCACTTTTCTGGTAGAAATGTGCAACTGAACCGAGTTGCACTTTTCTTTAACTGTAGTTGCACTTTTCTGAGTTGACTGAGACTTAAGAAAATCTCAGTCAACTTAGACATAGGCACACCCATTAACATGAGTAAAGCTCATTGAATCTACTAGAGGGCAGCCTATTTCGTAAGTCCTTGACTAACAATAAGATGAACGGCTCAAATAAATTGAATCGTACAAAGTGGTACCTTTATATCGGCAGAGGTACAGATAAACGTTGAGCTGGAAATAAGTTGGCAGGGTGAACCAAACTTGTACGACAGTAAGATCAGATAAGAACAATCTGTCGCATATTGATCGAATCGTGAATTCCTGATCCATACCGTGTACTAGACCTAGACGTACAGAGTTCCTCCCGATATGACTACGGCCATGGATGGCCACTCGCATACGCTCAGGTCGGAGTCGGACAGCTGAACAGGGTACCTGATAGTGCGTTGAGCGAGACATTCCAATGCTGCTGACTCTTATTTGGACGGAGCTAAGCTAACCAGCATCCCCTGATCAGAAGTTCAGAACTCGACCTGAGCCGAGCCCCTCTACCGAATGGAGCATAAAAATGGCACAATATTTCGAAAAATGACTCGGTAGCTGATTGCGCCTACGTACGGCGTACGAGCGGCCGCCGTTTCTATCAGAGGAGACCGGCCGATATTATTGAGGCATGGCTGTAACAGGAGCGGTCAGTGTACTTTTAACTGTGAAGTGAAGAAGAGGTAATCGCAACTCGCAGCTTTGTTTCCTCTCTCGTCTCTCGACAGTGTGTCGACCCGCGATTGCAATTGGCAAATGCATCTACGCAGGCAGGAGGTAGCCATCTGCAGCATTGCCGTATAGTTCCTACTGCGCCCTGTAGGCAAAGGGAGTCACATCAGAAACTCAGAACCCACATGGCAATTTGGCAAATTGAGCGGTTCCCATCGATATATCTGTGACAGCGGCACGGGATAAGAATCCCGATCTTTGCTAAATCCCTGCCGTTGAGGCAAACGTGTCAGCTCGATTCGAAACCCGGGTTGAAGAGCGACATGTTTTACTCGTCAGTCTTTATTTTTGCGAATTACTCGTCGGCAAGAAGCTATCAGCCATGGGCAGGGACGCAGGGTATTGTATTCGGTTAGTCTGATGGCAATGGCGAGATTGGATCCGGCCGGCGAGCACATGAGCGGGAATCCGGCGTGTCCCTCCGGTGTCGGTCCGCCGGAGAGCACAACGGAGCTGGCAGTAGATTCTGCGTCACCGAACAGGAGGAACCTTTTTCTTCCGAGTGTTTACATTACATTGTGCAGCTGCATGCGGTGCATGATGCGGTGCATGATGGGTCTGATCGAAGGTTTTTGATTAAACAAACAGACGTTTGCCGCTGTGTTGGAGTGCAGCACTAAATTAATCCAGTTGTTTGACCACAAGCCTGGCGCTGCAGCGGAGAGAAAAGTGTTGGGTATAGCCTGGTTCAGAGCACTGATCCAGGTGAGCTCGAGCTGAGAATCTTGCAGGAAAAGGTTGGTAGTGTTAGCAATAGTAATCTTTCCTTAGTGTGTCAAAGTCTAATTAGGAATTAGTATTCTCGTTTGGCAAGGTTGCCAGGACATATACGGTTTAGAGTTTGTGATTAGTTATATAGGTTTGAGTCTTAGTCGGTTTGGTTTGTGTCCAAAGTAGTTTAGGGTATGGTCGTGTACGACTACAGGTAGTAGTAGCTCTAGGTAGTAGTAGCTCTAGTTGGTCGGTCGGGCTGTATATATACGCAGCCTATGGCGTGAGTTGTAACATCGTGAGTTGAGTTGAGAAAATCAGAAAAGCAATAAAGAGAAGAGTTTAGAAGGTGCGACACGTACCCTTGGCTATAAACTTTGTCTTGTGTGTGTTCGTCTAGTTTCATGTGATTGATCCGTGGACGAATCCCAACAGGTAGTGTGATGCAATAATAAGTAGTAGTAATATTTTTTAACAAGGTAACTAATCATCCAACCTCGTTTGCCACCTTGCCTATCATCCACTTTCTATTCCCTCGTTTGCCATCTTCTCTATCATCCAGACTCGTGAACGGCCAGGGAGTAGACGGCAGAGTAATGGCGAAGAAGGAACTGAAGAAGAATATGCTGATGATTCGTGGACTCGATACTGTCATGGCGACTTCAAGTCATGATTTTTCCACCAAGAATGTGGCCCTGGTAGGACCGCGTCCCATGGTGCATAGCTCCGGTTACGGATTATTCGAGCTAGCGGGGTGTCGGAGGAGGAGGAGATGCCGCACACACGGACGCAACATATTACGTACAACTGTTCGTCCGTCCATTCAAATCTTGCTGGCCGGGCATTCAAATCTAGCATGGCCGTCGTCTGTAGTGGCTTCGAGAGTTTTATCACCCTCTCGATCCATTTCCATCTGGCCAAAGTCTGCGCTTGCATTGCATGGACGATGATTTATGAGCATGCATGGCAAGCACTGCCGTGCAAAGCTAAGAGCATCTCCACCGGCGGCTCCGATAGCGGCCCCGACAGCATTTTGCGGCCGACACGAAAATTGGCTTGCATTGGCGCGTTCCAAATAGCGCCGGTGTTTTTTGGAGCCCAATAGAAGCGTCGGCAATCCTGTGCCGGCACCTTCGCAAAGGGCCGAAACGGGTGCGCCGGCATTTCGCGAGACGACGGTTTTCGTGGGGGCGCCTTATCAGCGAGAGGACGCGACAGTTCGCACCGGAAACGACGCGGAAAGGTTGGCCGTCGGCGTTAAAGGCCTCCCGCGCGAAAATCGAGGCGGCGACGAGGGTGGCGACTGGCCACGCGGCGTCCACCCACCTTCCCCACGAGCCTTCTATGCGTGTCCGCCGACTCCCTTAAAACCCCACCGGAGCGCACTTCTCTTCTTCCCTGTCTTCCAATCCTAGCCGCCATTGTCGCAGACGCCGCGCAAACAACCACCTCTCCCACCGGCGGCATGGCGCACAACAACGAGGCCGGTGGTAGCGGCGGCGGCGTGCTCCGCTCGCTACAGCTTAGCTACGACGAGGCGGATGTACTGTAATGGTAGCGCATCCCCGTGCCAGTACAGTACAAGCTTCCGCGCGGCTGGCACGTCTCCAACGCCGGCTTCGCCGTACTACCGTCGCCACCGGCAGGACCACAAATGCCAACCCTCATCAGGGAATGGCGGAACCGTATGACGCTGGCGGAGAGAAACCTATCAGCGAACGCGCTCGACAGCCCGGCGTGGCCGCGACGGTTCGAAGATGAGCGCGCCGTCGAGCTCGCGCGGGCGGCCGGCCGCTCGCGCGTCCGCTTCAACAACCTCCGCCGCCGTTCCTGGTGGCATGGCCGCGACATCGACGACACGCTGCGGCAGTATGGCTTCCGCCAGCGCGCCCACGGTGACCCGCCGCGCGTCCCATTGTACTCCCTGCAGGCAGAGTGGCTCCGGAAAGGACTACAGCGTTCGGGAGGTCGCGCACAGGATACTCAGCAGCCGGCGACCGCACGCGCTTGGCCACGCCCGCGTCTCCTTTGGGAGGCGTCGTCATCCGCGACAAGGCAAGGCGCGCGTCTTCTGCTTCGGCCCGTCAAACGACGGGGTCGGGCCAACGCCGCCGCCTCAAGGAGGAGGACGCCGTGGCCTCGCCGCCACTTCCGTCGGCGAAGAAGCATTGGTGGGAGATGGAGGCGCAGGTGGCCCTCCGTGGCGGCGATGACCCGGAGGAGTTCCCGGCCAGAACTTCATCGTTGGCCGCTCCATCGAGAAGTACCGGCAGATCACGATGGACCTGCGGCAAAGCAGCGGTGTGGTCCGCCAGGGACCACGGCGCCAACTTCGTCGACCTCGCCGGACCTTCCGAGCTGTCGGCGCCACACGAGGAGAAGGACGACGATGATGACGGCTGGTCCTTCGGGACATCCAGCGATGACGACGACGATGACGACAACAACCTCGACTTCAGCGCCTTCGACGCATGCCGCCGCTATAGTTTTTCTTAGTTTTTTCGTTTAAAATCAAGTTACTTTTGGATAAATTTCATTTGAATTTCGTATGAATATCATTTTTAAAATGTCTTAATAAATTTTAATTTCTATCGGGTTGTCGTATGAAGGGCGCCGGTGTGGGAGCAACATCCCCAAATAGAGAATGCTCTCCTGACATCCTACATACGGCGGTGCATACGTCCCTGCCGGCGCCTATTTAGAGGTGGCTGGTGGAGCTTGCTGAAATGAAAGCGCCGGAGCTGCCAGATTTGCAGGGGTCAGCATTGGTGACAACGTATAATTAAGGCCGTTGATGATTTGTAGAGCGCTACATACCCGCTACAGCGGGGATGAAGTGTGTACGCATGGCGGGAATCCCAATATTCCAATATGGCAAACTACATTGGAGGTCTAAAAAGCTGATGATCAGCGATGGAGCCGCGTCGAGCTCAGGTGAAGAGGTGATCTGTCTATTTTTTCCTTGGTGGCTGCTACGGTGGTGCCGAAGAAGATGGATAGGCGTTGGTTTGTCGCATAGGTTTATCCTATCTTTCCAGATCTGTAAGATCGGTGTATACGTACTTTGTATCTCGTCTTTTATTTATCATTGAGAATCGTATTACCATGCAAAAAAAAGAATCCCAATATTCCATGCATGATGATGCATGTCTCTGAAGCTGCAGAAATAATTCCGTGTTGTTTCTTTTAATAAAAAAATCTACTGCAAAGTATTTGCTTATCAGTGTGTAGAACCAGTATCTACATGTTGTACTCCATATTTTTTTCCACCTACAATAGAGGGAGATACATGAACATTGGACCACCATGCATGCTAAGCCTGATGTTGTCGGTACTAGCAGAATATCCAAGGAAATCTCAATCCAACATGGCAGAGAAAATGAAGCGAAGCTTCCACCTTTGGCGGATCCTCCCTCCGCCGATTCTGTGACCTTGCATGCAAGCGGCCTCTCCTGCAATCATACTTCTCCTTTTGCCTCTTTGGTTCTTCCTCGCCACTTCCTTAGCATCCAAAGGCTCTAGTAAATTAAGCACCATGTTTAGCCTAGAGATGATCAGCACACGTGATGGTCTTTTTATCTACTATCGTCATCATTGACTATGGTTGCATTTTTGGTGTGTTGTTCTTTTAAGGTCTTACCACGATAAGTTTAGTTGTGTCTATTCAACAACCCTCTACTGCTACAAGCTTTACCTAGCTTCGGTGATAGAGGCGCAAGGATGCTGCTGCTTTCGGTTCGTGTTAGTGTCTGCAGTCGTCGCTAGGTGGCTCAAATATCTATTTGTATTTCTTATTATTTTTTAGTCAGCTTGTACTATTGTGGATGATATTTAATAGATCGACGAAATTTTCACAAAAAAATATATCAGTGTTGTTTCTTAAAAATGCTACTCCATGCAGCAAAATATCGACAAAAATATATCTAGATTCACTGAATCTGCTACATGTACTTAGAACATGATGAAATACAGTATTTAGTGGCCTCTATCTCACGTCGTACTCCATATCTGTTTTCACCTACAATTGGGGGACATGCATGAACATGGGACATCATGCATGATGTACCTGATCTTGGGGGTATTGCTTGTGCAGAAGATCCAAAAAACTCTCAATCCAACATGGCAGAGAAAAATGGCGGATACTCCATCGATTCTGTGAATTTGCATGCGAGCGGCCTCTCTTGCAATGATGCCTTTGCTTTTGCCCGTTTGATTCCTCCTCGCCACTTCCTCACCATGGCTTTGATTTATTAAGCGTCATGTTTTTCCTCAAGATGGTGAGCAACGTGATCAATTGTTTTCGCCAAAAACAATAACATTAAAGAAAGACTTACAATAGCATCGCGACCAGCGGAGTAAATGACAAAACTACCACAATTGTGCCATAGATGACGGAGAACTACCAAATGGGACACGATTGTCACATGACTACCATGTTTGGGGCACGCTCGCGACGCGGAGCACTGATTGAACGGATCAACCGTGCTAACCATGTTTCTGGCAGCCCTGGCCCACCGTAAGAGCTGACGTGGCTACCAGTCGACGGACGGCCATTAGGGCTCACGTTAGGGCAACTCCTGGTTGACTTTCCCCCAAATCGAACAGAAATGGAAGACGGAGGAGGCGGCGGCGACTGGTTCGGCGACCCAGGCGTGCACGGCGAATCTCCGGCGTATGATGGCATGGAGGGCTTCGTCCTGTCGTCGCCGGTGCTGCAGCACGCGTCGCCGGTACTGCAGCTGACGCCACCAAGCCCACCGCGTCCAGAGTTCGAGAAGTGGTGGACATCTGAGGGCATGACGTCTCAGAATGACCCCATGAGCCATTACCTCTACAATGGTAGCGGGTAAGAGTTCTTTGCCCTCTGTAGACTACCTCTCTGTTGGATTTTGCCCTCTGTAGAGTAATCCCCTGTTCCATTTTGCCCTAGTGTTTTTTCTGGCAATAATGTTGGTAGAATGACGATGTAGATTGACTAGAATGTTAATTTGGATTATAGGGAGCAGGCAGAGATGTGGGAGCTCTATTTTCAATTTGATGGAGCAAAATTTGTTCACAAATCTTTACATAGGACATACATAAGGTTTCTGAAATTGTTGTCCATCATGGAGGAAGAGGGATATGGTCTTTGTGATTCCTTATATTATGTTAAAAATGAAGGAGTAGGACTGAGTGGATTAGAGCTAGTGGATAGCAATTATAAGGTTGATGAAATGCTAGTGAAGTATGAAGTACAAAGAAACTGGTGCTCACTGTGATGAAGGACAATAGGAAAAGAGCAAGTTTTATCACCATTGAAGAGAAAGCATGCAAGCACAATTGACCTTGATCCAGAGGAACAAGAGCCAATTACACACCCTTTTCTGAGCCAAGACAGTTCCTTCTATGATGGTTGGCAGTCACAAATGGATGATCGCAACTTTCCTCAGATGCACACACAGGAGAGTGTTAACTGTGAGAAGGGTAAACATGTACTGGATATAGAGACATGTATGGTAGAAGAAGAAGAGGAATCTGAAGATGAGGATGATAGTTGGCTATATCCATGCAGATTTGACCCAGTAGCTGCAGAGAAGGAAAGAAGAGCTCAGGAAGAGGAAATGCACCAGAGAATTGCTGCTAGGAGGAAGAGAAATCTTGATCTAATGCTTCATTGTGAGGGGGAGAGTGATGTGGAGGATATTTATGACAATGCAACTCAGTGTGATGATATTTCAACAATTCCAGCAGTGAAGAGGCAAGTGAAGAGGCCTGGTCCAACATTGAGATCACATTCTCATGTAGAGGCAGATGTTATTCCAGATTGGGCTCCTTCTGATGATGAGGGTGACAAAGGATTTCTGAAAGAAGAAGAGGATGATGGGTATGAGTCATTGCCTTTTGTGTTAGCAGGGAGGGAGAAAGAGCGAGAGGAAAGATGGCCAAGGAGAGGGTGTGGTATGATGATAGTAGACAGAATCCGGAGCAACAATTCATGGTGGGACTTTGCTTCAAAGATGTGTATCAATTCGGGCAAGTTTTGGCTAGACTCCACATTGTGCGAGTCGGAATTTCCATTACCACGGGAATACACCTGACAGGATCATTGTGTTGTGCAAGGATAAGCAGAAGAAAAAGAATGAAGAGAATGTGAAGGAGAAGGAGAAAAAGTGGGATCTGTCCATTTTATATGACAAACTTGCCAAGATAAAAAAAATGAGGCTACATTTTGCATCAAGAAAATGGAGTTGAAGCACACATGCCCAACAGATCCATCTAGCACTAGGGTTAATGCAAAGTGGCTTAGTGGTACATATGTTACTGAATACAAATCAAACATCAGCACTCCCATCAACACTTTGCAAGACAAAGCACAGAAAGATTTTGGAGTGGATGTTCCCAAGAGGATGGCTTACCAAGGCAATTGAGATGCTGATGGGTGATCACAAGCAACAATATCACAGATTAAGGGATTACCTGCAGACTGTTATAGACAAAAACCCTGGTTCCAGGTGCATTGTGACCACTGTCACAGGTCCAACAGATGAGCGGGTTGAAGCAATGAAAAAAGGACAGCTGGTGGACATATCTTACAGCCCTAGATTCCATGGATTGTTCTTCTGTGTCAATGCTGCTAGAGAAGGGTTTCTACAGGGCTGCAGACCATTTATTGGTTTGGATGGTTGCTTCATTAAGCTCACCTCTGGAGATCAGATCCTTGCAGCTACTGGCATAGATGGAAATAACAACATCTATCCAATTGCATGGGGAGTGGTTGCCAAAGAAGATACAGAGAATTGGCAGTGGTTTCTTGAGCAGTTGAAGCATGCACTTGGTGGAGATCATGGGCAGTTTGGGTACTACACTATAATGTCTGACAGGAAAAAGGGATTACTGAAAGCAGTGTCCACAGTGTTCCCTAATTCACCACGAGAGTATCGCTCGAGGCATATATATGCCAATTTTCAGACAGCAGGCTTTAGAGGAGAGGACTTGAAGAAGTGCATGGATAATGCTGCATACTCATACACAAAAGATGGTTTTGATGAAGCAATGGAGGATATGAAGAAGCAGAGTGAGGAAGCATGGAAATGGTTGAGCAAGATACCAGTGGAGGCATGGGCAAGGTTTGCAATGGACACCAATTGCCAAACAGATTTAGTGGTAAACAATCTATCAGAGGTATTTAACAAATACATTCTTGATGTCAGAAACAAACCAATAGTGACAATGCTTGTAGGAATATATGACAAATGCATGGTCAGATGGGATGGAAAAAGAGATGGTGCAGAGTCAGCTGGATGGGAAATTACACCACATTATGCAGAACTGCTGGAGTTGATGAAGAAGTACTCAAGAAATTGCATCCCTAAGAGGGCAGATAAAGGACTATGTCAAGTGAAAAGTGGGAAAGTTACACATGAGATCAGCATTAGTTCTAGGACATGCTCTTGTAGGAAGTGGCAGCTCACTGGCTTGCCCTGCAACCATGCAGTGAGTGCCATTTATAAGGCTGCTATGTGTCCAGAAGATTTTGTGTCTCCTTTTTTCACAAAACAAATGTACTTGAAGAGCTACAAGCCTGTATTCAATCCAATGCCAGCACCACCTGCATTCAAAGATCACTTGAATGGTAGAAGGGCAGAAAAAAGGAGGAAGGGCAAATTTGAGCCTCCCACACCTAAAGAGACATCAAGAATGTCCACAATTACTTGTAGCAACTGCAACTTACAGGGCCACAAGTACACTAGCTGCTCACAACCTTTGAGGCATGACCTAGCTATGAGGAAAAACAATCACAAGGTAATGCATCATCAACAAGACATCATACTTATTTCTACATTGCAATCTCCTAATTTATGCATGACATCTGCAGGCCAATAGAACAATGCCAACAGCAGATGCTTCTGGGACTAATGTAGCTGCTAGTTCTTCTGGGACCAATGTACATCATGCAGCTCCAGGAAATGCTCCACCAAATGCTTCAAGATTTGCTCCAGGAAATGCTAGAAGATCTGCTCCAGGAACTACTCCAGGCACAGCTCCACCAATTGCTCCAAGGTATACTGCAAGGAATGCTCCAGGAAATACTTCTTCATCTGCTCCAGGAAATGCTGGAAGATCTGCTCCAGGAAATGCCAGGGGTTTGTCTGGTTATTTCTATGCAGGAGCAAATGCAGGTCCAGGAAGAGATGCATCTGAACCTCCTCTCCAAGGAAATTAGGTCCTTTGTACTGTTGGTCCTGCTAGATCATTTGGATGTGCATGTACCTGACATGGTTAAGACCATTTTGTGATGCTTGTAAACTAAAGGCCATGCCTGATGTGATGCTTATGACCTAAAGGCCATGCGTGTAGATGTTTAAGACCATTTTGTGATGCCTATGTTGTTTAAGAGAGTACTCTGTTTAAGACTATGATGTTTCAAACTGTTGGTTAATGCCAAAGAGTCGATGTCGAGACCTTTCCAAATGTAAAATAGTCCTAAAGGTCTCGACAAAGTCAAAGCGTCAATGTCGAGACCTTTCCAAATGTAAAATAACCCTAAAGGTCTCGATAAAGTTGAAGCGTCGATGTCGAGACCTTTCCAAATGTAAAATAACCCTAAAGGTCTCGACAATGCCGAAGCGTCGATGTCGAGACCTTTCCAACTTTAAAATAACCCTAAAGGTCTCGACAAAGTCGAAGCCTCGATGTCGAGACCTTTCCAAATGTCAAATAACTCTAAATTTTTTCTCACATAACACATATTTTAAACTCATTATTAAAATGATAAAAAGGAATTCATTTCAACATCAGGGATCAACTTAAACAGATTCAACACATATTGTTCAACATTACAAACCAACCATCATTTAGTTCACCATTACAAACCAGACATCATTTGTTCAACATTACAAACCATAGGGAATTCAATTCAAACATGCAAAATAAAATTAAACTGGTACACAAGCTAGCTACTCCTCACACATCTCCTTGATCTTCTTCAGCTTTGCCCTAGTGGATTCCTTGAGCTTAAATAAATCCCCAATTATGTACTCAAGCTTTCTCTTCTCTTCTTTCAACTGATCTCTCTCCTTATATGCCTTAATTCTCATGCATTTGTGCATATTGCTGCTTGATGCATCCAGTGCCTTCTTCTGCTCTAACTCTGCCCTAGCATCAATCAATCCTTGCTCAGCTTGGGCCTTCAAGGCAAGTATCACCTGCTTCTCCTCCACAATTTTATTCATCTCTTCTTGAGCATTCCTCGGGTCAATGTGCATCTTCTCCATCTCATCTTTGAGCTTGAACCTCTTCTCCATGTTGTCCAGAGCATCATTAACCCTGCCTTGCTTCTCTTGTCCATACAAATCCCACAACTTTGCCAATGATTTCCGAAGTGCGGTGGCCACTCACCATCTACCCAAAGAAGAAAATCACAAGTCTGGTTCTCCATCATGGCCTCGCACACCCTAAGAACCTCCTCCTCGTCCAGCAACCATCAAATGCTACAAATCGAGCAGCTACAGCACCATGCTTGCAAGTCACAAGATCTGCCACCATCATCGCCTAAACCGCAGAAATCAGAGTCGTAGGTAGTGTTCACACTCTAGCAGTTCGAAAAAACAAGGAAGGATCAGCCTAAATCGTCCTCAGAATCAAAATTCCCCCAATTCCTAACCCTGCAATTTTCCCAAATTATGACAGCATAAGGAGAGGACTCACATCAACGCCGAGGGAGCTCTGCTCTGAAGAGGAATCCTCGTCGTCACCCCCACGAAACCATGGTCGTCTGTCCCTGCGGCGGCGGAGATCTACGTCGGCGGCGACTGCTTCCAGTGCGATGGAACAGAGAGAAAGGAGAGAGGAAGGAGACGACCCAGCCAACGCCTTAAAACAACAGACCTAACGCGAGCCCTAACGGCCGTCCGTCGACTGGTAGCCACGTCAGCTCTGACGGTGGGCCAGGGCTGCCAGAAACATGGTTAGCACGGTTGATCCGTTCAATCAGTGCTCTACGTCGCGAGCGTGCCCCAAACATGGTAGTCATGTGACAATCGTGTCTCATTTGGTACTTCCGCGTCATCTATGGCATAATTATGATAGTTTTTTGTCATTTACTCCGACCAGCATCCCACTAGCTTTGTTCGGCAATAGCTCCAGCGCTCACGTTTTTGGAGGCGCCGGCACATGAGGCCGTCGTTTTTGGGCCGGGTGCCCACTGCCCACAACGGCACTCCCGAATGGCATGTTAGTTGCAAAATATTTTTCTATTCGTAATTATTCTTGAACATATTTCTATCACGGCACAATTGATTTGCAGATAACAATTCAACCAAACAAAACTATTCAACCAAATTAAAACATAGCAAATGGAATAGTGCACACGATATCGAGGTGCGAAGTGGAGGTCCCAGACTGCAAATTGGCGTCAGCGGCAACAGATGACTCGCCTAGAGATGCGGCGGCTTCGTAAGCTGCGGCAGGGGTGGATGAGGCGATGCAGTGAAAGAGAAAAGAAGATCGCATCGATAGGTCAGCAGCCACTGACCCGTGGACCTCTGGAACGACAATGTCCCACGCATGCAACGCGATAGTAGGCGCGACGCCATTGCAAGTACTTGCCTATAGCTAGCTGGTAGCAGAGGCAGGAGCACCAGACGGGACGTCCGTAGCACAGTGTGAGCCATTTACGCATGCAAGCTTGTTATGATCTCACTTAGAGTTCATACGAATCTCTTATAGTTCGATGCAAATCCTGAGATACAGATCCTGATGGATCGGAGGGACGAACCCTAATGGAACATTCATCTAATCAGTTCGACTGGAGGCGGCGCTCTTCGTGGAGGTAAGTAGCTGACGCCGTCGTCTCTTCCTTCGCCATCCTGGGCTGGGCCTTGGTCTTGTCGTGGGCCTTGGGCTGGGTCGTGACATCCCCTCCTCCTTGAGAGCTGGCTTGCCCCCAAGCCAGTAGTCCCGGAAAACGCCCGCGAAGTGGTGCTTCATCCTCCCAGGAGATTGCAGAACTCGGAAGCCCCAACCAGCGGATGAGGACGCGGGGCACCTCGACGCCACCACGTTGGATGCAACGCCGTGCCAAGATCTTCTCCGGTTGCAGGAGTACCATAGAGTCCAGGTCCAGTAAGGCGAGGTCGTCCGTCGTTAGTGAGGCGGATGGTAGCCGACGCTTCAGTTGCGAAACATGGACGACGTTGTGGATCTTGCTGCTGGTGGGTAGCTCCAGGCGATACGCCACTTCTCCAACGCGCGCCAAGATCTTGTATGGCCCAAAGAACTTGAATGCCAGCTTCTGGCTACTCCTTGGCGCCAAGGATGTCTGCACATAAGGTTGCAGCTTGAGGAAGACCATGTCGCCAACGTCGAAGGAGCGTTCTGTCCGGTGTTTGTCCGCTTGCTTCTTCATCCTTTGCTGGGCACGAATTAGGTGCTGCTTCAGAAGGGCAGTCATAGTCTCCCTTTCCTGCATCCAGTAGTCAAGGTCAGGTACATTGCATGCCGCCGCAGCAGAGATACCAAAGTGTCGAGGTGGGTGCCCGTAAAGCGCTTCAAATGGGGCGCGTCCAATGGCCGAATGAAACGCTGTATTGTACCAGAACTCTGCCAGGGGTAACCAACGAAACCACTTGTTAGGGCAAGCGTGAATCGTGCGGCGAAGGAATGACTCCAGGCATTGATTAAGCCGTTCAGTCTGACCGTCCGTTTGTGGGTGGTATGCCGAACTCATCATCAGCTGCGTGTCTGTGAGGCGAAACAGTGCTTGCCAGAGTGTGCTGGTGAAGATCTTATCCCTGTCCGACACAATACACTGGGGAAGACCGTGGAGCTTATAGATGTTGTCCACGAACGCCTGGGCGACCTGTAGGGCTGTATATGGATGCTTCAGGGGAATGAAGTGGCCGTACTTGGTTAACTTGTCGACGACGACCAGAATCACATCATGACCATTTGACTTGGGCAATCCTTCGATAAAGTCGAGGCTGATGGTGTGCCAGGCAGATGGTGGAACTGGAAGAGGTTGTAGCAGCCCTGGCAGTTTTGTATGCTCCGCCTTGGCTCGCTGACAAGTGTCACAGCGTTGGACAAAATCGTGAACTGATTGTTTCAGATTTGGCCAATCAAATAGTTTCTTGATACGCTGATAGGTGGCCAACGTGCCAGAATGTCCACCAATACCACTGTCGTGTAGGGCTTGCAAGATGTGCTGCTGTGCTAAAGAATTTCCCCCCACCCAAACTCTGCCTTTCTTACGGATAACTCCATCTCGCAGTTCAAAACCTTCAGCATTCGTGCCAGAGAGGCTCAGCTCAGTCCATAGCTTCTTTGTTGATGCATCATCAGTGTACCCAATGACCAGTTTATCCAGCCATGAAGGAACCGCTGCTGATATGGCCCGTAATTCAGAGGAGTGTTGGCAACGAGAGAGAGCATCCGCAGCCGCGTTCGTGATACCTTTCTTGTACTGGATGGTATACTGCAATCCCATCAACTTGACAAAGGCCTTATGCTGCATTCCTGTCCCAAGGCGCTGTTCAGTCAGATGGAGGAGGCTTTTCTGGTCTGTGCGAATAACAAATTCTTTGTGTTGCAAATAGGACCTCCACTTCTCGACCGCCATAAGGATAGCGAGGCACTCCTTCTCATAGGTTGAGAGCGCTTGATTGCGTGGACTCAACGCCTTACTGAGGTAGGCCACAGGGTGCCCTTGCTGCATGAGCACCGCTCCAACACCAGATTGACAAGCATCGGTTTCCACTACAAACTGTTGGGAAAAATCAGGGAGAGCGAGGACCGGAGCCTGCACAAGTGCCCGTTTCAGCGCCTGGAAGGCTTCTTCCGTGACTGGTGTCCATTGGTACACCTCTCCTTTGCGCAGCACTTGAGTGAGGGGTTTACTGATGAGACCATAGTGCTTGATGAACTTGCGGTAATATCCTGTCAAGCCTAAGAATCCTCGGAGCTCCTTCAGGTTTTTGGGCCTAGGCCAGTCCTTGACGGCTGTGATTTTGGAGCTGTCCGTGGCCACGCCGTTAATGCCGATGATGTGTCCGAGATACTCCAGGTTTTGCTTGGCAAAAGAACACTTGGAGCGTTTAAAGGTGAGTTGCTGGTCGCGAAGAACTTGGAACACTTCTGTCAACTGCTTGGCATGCTGCTCCACAGTTGTAGTGTAGACCAGAATATCGTCCATGAACACTAAGACTCCTTTGCGTAGCACCTTCTCGAAAACTGAGTTCATCACACTCTGGAATGTTGCTGGAGCGTTGGTGAGGCCGAAAGGCATGACCAAGAACTCGTACAGGCCCTGATGAGTGCGGAAAGCCGTCTTGTACTCGTCACCTTCGGCCACTCGAAGCTGGTGGTACCCTGATGATAGGTCAAGCTTGGTGAACCAACGAGCTCCTGCCAGCTCGTCGAGCAACTCGTCCACCACGGGTATGGGGTGCTTATGCTTGATAGTGATGGAGTTGAGTTGCCGATAGTCAATGCAAAATCTCCATGTTCCATCTTTCTTACGGACCAACAGAACCGGAGAAGCAAAGGGGCTGGAGCTATGCCGTATGATACCTTGCTGCAGCATGAGGTGTATTTGGCGCTCGATTTCATTCTTCTGATGAGGCGCATACCGGTATGGTCGCACATTGACTGGTTGAGCTCCTGGTACGAGTGGAATGCGGTGATCGTGCTGACGACGAGGAGGTAGCCCAGCAGCGGGCACAAAGAGGTCTGCAAAAGCTGTCAACACAGGAGCTATCACTGGGTGCTCCCCTGCGTCTGTTGCAGTCTCCAAAGTATGCAGACTGCCCTGTTGGTGTACTGGTTGCACTTCAACGCATTCAGCAATTGCACCCCGACGCAACAGGCCCTGGAGTTGACGGGCAGTAATTTGACAGCCTGGCTTGTGATCATCTTGAATGCCTTGCAAGGTAATGCGCTGCCCGCGATGCTGGAAGCGCATGCGGCGATTGCGCCAGTGCACCCACATTGGACTGAATTCCTCGAGCCAATCCGCGCCCAGAATGATATCATAGCAGCCCAATGGTAAGATCTTCATGTCCTGCTGGAAGGTATGCCCCTGGGTGCGCCATGTCAAGTTAGGCAGCATCTTGTCGCTGACCATGGTGTCGCCATTGGCGATGACGAACTGTGACGGCTCACAAGGTTGAGGAGAGACGTGGAGCTTGTCGACAAGACGAGTGTCGATGAAGGAGGCACCACTGCCAGAGTCGACGAGGATGAGAACCTCGTGTCCGTCCACGTGCCCGTGGAGACGGATGGTGCGGCGCCGTGCTGGAGTAGAGCCTGCGATCGCCGCGATGTCGGCGCACATGAGTTCGTCGCCCGAACTGGCTTCGTCATCAAGCTCGGAGTCCGGGTCTGGTGGTAGGGCGTCCAGCAATTCCTCCAGAATGTGCAGAGGCACTTGAGTGGGGCACTTATGGGTGCGGCTCCATTTCTCGCCGCAAGTGAAACACTCGCCCCTTGACTTGCGGAAGGCGCGGAGAGCTTCCAGCTTGGCATCCCAGCGTGGTGCTTCTGGCTTCTTCTGTTCATCCCCACGGCCTGAATGCTTGGCCTTGTCCGTATTATGGAAGGTACGGTAAGATGTGCGCGAGGACGAAGACGAACGTTGCCGATGTTGCCGAACATTTTCTTGCTCCGTTTCCCGCAATTGAGCCAAGAGACTAGCAGTATCCACATCTTCGGGTAAACGCAAAAGGACAAGCAACGCGCAATTCATCCGCTAAGCCCGCGATGAAACGCTCCACAAAGAAAACTTCACTAGTGCTAGGATCATGCAGGAGAATTTGGTGTTTCAGCTGATTAAACTTCTCAGTGTATTCCTCTACACTCCCTAACTGCCTAATGGTAAGGATCTGGCGCATGAACAAATTAAATTTGTTTTTGCCCCAATAGGACTCTACAGCTTTGTACAAATCCTCCCAATGGATGATATATTGCTTGGATTGCACAGTTTTGAGCCACAGCGCTGCATTCCCCACAAAATTGAGCATGGCAAATTTTACTTTCATCATGTCAGAGATGCCATAGATCTCAAAATACATCTCGCAATTATCCTTCCAAATGGTAGGATCGGTGCCGTCGAACTTGGGGAAGTCCATCTTAGGAGTGGAAGTATAGCGAGTGTGGTTCCTAGGTCGATCATACGAATCATCTTCCGTGTACACAGTATAAGGATCAGTGAGAACAATCGTACCATTGTCCGGGGGAAATCGGCGAGACCCGGAGGTCTCGTGATTGTGCCCCCGTGTAGGATTGTCGTTGCTGTGCCCATCGGGCCGTCGCGCTGCCGCCGCGCCCGGCAGCGGTGTCGGAGGTCGCTGCCCGGGCGATGGAGGTTGTGGGGGCGGTCGCGACTCGATGACGCCCAGCCTCGCAGCGGCATCTTCCGCGTGAAGCTTGAGCGTGGTGGTCGTCGCCGAGAGATCGGCAACCGAGGCATCCATGGACTTCATCCACGACGCCAAGCCCGCGAGCTGCTCGGCGAGGGAGTCCAGCTTGGCGTTGGTGGCTTCCGTCGCGGCGGCGACGCTCTCCGACATCCTTCGCTCCGCCGCCGTCGGTCTCTTTGGCGCCAGGGTGTATCCAACTCGTCTCGATCAACCGTCGCCGGCCCGGCAGCAGCAGATCGGGATCTGCTACCACCGGATTCGCTTCGGAATTAGGATCGGAGAAAAAATTGGGGGTGGTGGTTGGTGGCTCTGATACCAGGTGTTATGATCTCACTTAGAGTTCATACGAATCTCTTATAGTTCGATGCAAATCCTGAGATACAGATCCTGATGGATCGGAGGGACGAACCCTAATGAAACATTCATCTAATCAGTTCGACTGGAGGCGGCGCTCTTCGTGGAGGTAAGTAGCTGACGCCGTCGTCTCTTCCTTCGCCATCCTGGGCTGGGCCTTGGTCTTGTCGTGGGCCTTGGGCTGGGTCGTGACAAAGCTGTGCCGCAACAACCTCCAGCTCCAGCCTGGCATCCTCCCCTTCACCGCGACACTTCTCACACTGGTCGCCTCTATATAAAGCCCTCCGCGCACGCCCCCGCTCCTCCCAACACAACCACCGCCTCCAATCCTCCCTGGCCGCACAGCTCCAGCTCTTCACCTCCATGATCTCTGCGCTATAAATTTATAATCTTTGGTACCTTTTACCATGGGCGCGTGCAACTCGTGCGAGGCGACGGCGGTGGCGGCGGTGACGGGGGACGCGGCGGTCGGCGAGGCGACGGCGGCGAGGGTGGTGCTCGCGGACGGAGCGCTGCAGCGGTTCCCCGGGGGCACCCGGGCGTCTCACGCACTCAAGGCCGCCGCCGCCGCCGCCGCCGGTGGCGCCGGAGGCGCGTGCTTCCTGTGCAGCGCCGACGGGATCGAGCTCGGCGGCGCGGTGGCGGCAGTGGCGGCTGACGAGGAGCTGCAGCCTGGGCAGCTCTACTTCGTGCTCCCCGCGGCGATGCGGCGCCGGCTGCTGCAGGCAGAGGAGATGGCCACGCTCGCCATCCGCGCCAGCGCCGCGCTGGCGGGCGACCACGACGGCCCGCTCGTGTTCCCGGATTCGGCCGCCTGCACAGGCGGAGGTGCCGCGGCGAGGAAGGGGTCCCGACGGCGCTCGCGGAGGACCTCCAGCCTGGGCCGAGACTTCGTGCCGGACCTCGGCGCCATTACCGAGTAGCTGGCCAGCTCGCCGCTCGTCCGGCGACGATTGGGATCGAACCAAACGCTCCGCGCGGCGGGAAGGAAAAAAAATTCTAGTGTAGTTGTGTATACTAATCCAGCACCACCGGAGACTTTGACTAATGTTAATCTAGCGTAGCTTAGCTGGCCTGCTGTAGCAACTGTAGGTATGTAGGGGAAGAAGAAAGATGCGTAGGCACATTGCATATTCTGATCCAAAGGCTGTTCTTCACAGGACGTCCAGGTCTCTTGTGTATGTATGGCTGACGGGTGGGTCCAGTTTCCCACGAGGCTAACTGTTCTACACTGTCACTTTCAATGGGCTATTTATTTGACGGGTGTGACTAATTCAATTCTGAGCGAGCCAAAATTCACCTTCCATCATAGGTGTATATGCTTTTATAGCAGGGAAAAGCATATCAAAATGTCAAAAATAATTTGAAAGAAAATTTCAGGTGTATACCTCAATATTCTATGTCTGTGCACGCCAAGTTTTGCGGAAAACCGACATTTTTTTATCTTGTAAAAAAAGATAAATACATGTCTTATAAAAAAAATTAGCACATCAAACAAAAATATCGGTTTTCTAGATTACGAGCACATCGGGTGTTGAGATGTACGCACGACATTTTTTTATCGGGTTTTTCTGACATTTTGAAATGTGTTCAAAACATACGTTAAAAACCAAGTTGCCAAAACACCCTCGACTCTTCAGTCAAGTGATGACATCTCATAATTTTGTAGCATGTGAAACCATTTTTTTTACAACTCACTTGTGATTTAAAAATCTCAATTTTAACTAAAATTATTAGTTGCAACTCCATTTGCAACTCACGTGGGAGTACGAACCGCGACGCAAATCTTTTAGTTTTGCATGGAGGCAGTCCACTACGAGTTAATTATGTTGTGTCTATGTTACCGATTTTCCCCCTTCCCCTTCCCACTGCTCTCGCCCTCCACCTCCTCCCTTGCTCCCTCAGATTTGGGCTAGCCGGCCCCTCTCCCTCCCTTCTTCGGCGACAGCTGGCGTCATGGTGAGGGTCCCATCTCTGTACAGTGATAGCAAGTTTTAGGTTTCCTCGAGTAGGTTTTGGCTTCATACCAATGGTTTGGAGCATGTCGCCGGCGCCTTCGAGTTGCGTGCGACTGGAGGGAGCGACGCTAGCGTACCCTTCAATAATCTTTGTTAAGGTCCGTGGTGGATTCTGATGGGGTTCGTAGCATAGAAAACAAAAAATTTCCTACCGCAAGACGAATAAATCCAAGATCTAATCTATGGAACACCCAAGATCTAATCTACAAGATCAAAGCAACGAGATTGATAAGATACTAACCCTTGAAGATTTCCAAAACCTACGAGATCAGATCTCGTTGTTGGTGTAGACGATCATCCCCGGTCGTGCAATCCGCAGCGACTTCCGTACTCGGTCGCGCGTACGGTGTCGATGAAGCCCTTCCTCTCCCCGTTCCGGCGGGCAGCGGAGGTGTGGTAGATCCCCTCGGAATCCCGAGCAGCACGACGGCGTGGTGGTGGTGGTGGAGGAGAAAAGCTGCGAGGCTTCGCCAGCCGGAACAGCTCTATGGAGGAGAGAGGGGCGGCCGAACTTGGCTGTGGAAGGGTGAGCGCCCCCTGCCCCCTGCCCTCTTTATATAGGGGGGAGGTCGGTTTGGGTGGCCCCCAATGCCCCAAACCCATCTAGGGCCGGTGGCCAAAGGGGGGAGTGGGAATTCTTCCCCCAAGTTGACCCCCCTAGGGTTTTGGGGAAAACCCTAGGGTTGGCCGGCCTGGGCCTTGAGGGGCATGTGCCCCTGGCCCATTAGGCTAGGGTGCACCCCCTCGGCCCATGCTAGGCCTCCTAGGGTCGTGGGCCCACTGGTGGGACCCCCGGAACCTTCTAGAACCTTCCCGGTCTTTCACCGGAAAAATCCCGAACTTTTCCGAAACCTAGAAATCAACTTTCCTTATATGAATCTTATTCTCCGGACCATTCCGGACCTCCTCGTGATGTCCTGGATCCCATCCGAGACTCCGAACAAACTTCGTCTCCATACCATATTCCATATCTACTTATGCGACATCGAACCTTAAGCGCGTCACCCTACGGTTCGCGAACTATGCAGACATGGTCGAGACTCCTCTCCGAGCAATAACCAATAGCGGGATCTGGAGATCCATAATGGATCCCACATATTCAACGATGACTTAGTGATCGATTGAACCATTTACATACGATGCCGATTCCCTTTGTCACGCGATATTTTACTTGTCCGAGGTTCGATCATCGGTATCTCCATACCTTGTTCAACCTCGTTACCGACAAGTACTCTTTACTCGTACCGTGGTATGTGATCTCTTATGAACCATTCATATGCTTGCAAGCTAATCGGATGACATCCCACCGAGAGGGCCCAGAGTATATCTATCCGTCATCAGGATGGACAAATCCCACTATTGATCCATATGCCTCAACTCACACTTTCCGAATACTTAATCCCACCTTTATTGTCACCCATTTACGCAATGACGTTTGATGTAATCAAGGTACCCTTCCGGTGTAAGTGATTTACATGATCTCATGGTCGAAGGACTAAGGCAACTATGTATCGAAAGCTTATAGCAAATTGAACTTAATGACTTGATCTTATGCTACGCTCATTTGGGTGTGTGTCCATTATATCATTCACCTAATGACATAACCTTGTTATTAATAACATCCAATGTTCATGATCACGAAACCATGATCATCCATTAATCAACAAGCTAGTTATACAAGAGGCTTACTAGGGACTCCTTGTTGTTTACATAACACACATGTATCAATGTTCCGGTTAATACAATTATAGCATGGTATGTAAACATTATCATAAACACAAAGATATATTATAATAACCATTTTATTATTGCCTCTTGGGCATATCTCCAACAGTCTCCCACTTGCACTAGAGTCAATAATCTAGTTTACATTTGTAAAGATATAACACCTTGGCCTTCTGGTGCTAATCATGTTTTGCTCACGGGAGAGGTTTTAGTCAACGGATCTGACACGCTCAGAAACGTATGTATTTTGCAATTCATTTGCGTCTCAACGCATCACTCATTTTCCAAATGAGACGGCATTAATTGTATATGCTTAGTCCTCTGGTGGAACCTTAATTCCGCGGTCTGACATAAGTCACTAATATTGTCACACACAATATAGCTTCAAAGTTCTGACACTATCGGAACTACACCAAGTTCTCAAAGAACTCTTCGACTTAACATCCTCAGTCATTGTCAAAACAATGACATACTCTGCCTTCGTTTGTAGAATCCGTCACAATATTTAGAACTCATCCAAATCTAGCATAGACTTGTTCTAGCTCATTGTGCTACCTTTTAAATAACTCTTAGCCTAATTGAGATTGAAATTTTATTTTTATATGTGACCAAACTAATATCGGTGCAACACCTTACAGCGATTTGTTTGTCATTACCCCATATAAAACTATATATATATATATATCCTTGGTTCTTCTGAAGCACACAGGGATATTCTTACTGTTGTCCAATGATCATTATATGAATCATTCTGGTATATTCTCGTAACAAGTTAGAGCACAGGACATCTGACTTTGTACATATTATTTGTGATCTAAAATCACTCATGTGCTTTTACTCATCGAGTGTCAAATACACCGAAGTATTGTTAAACCTTCACATGGAAAAGAACACCTTCTTAACATTTTTATATTGAACCACTTCAATATCCATTCTATGTACCTTGACTTAAACTTATTATGTGTTTCAATCTATCTTCATAGATCTTGACACTAAATATGTTTCAGTCCATATCCTTTCATTGAAATTAATTCTCAAAGAAACCTTTTAATCACATCAAGTACATGATTACATTATTTTTAATCAACGATATGTCATCTACATAAAGTATTATAAATATGTCTCAAGCGCTCCCACTTAATTTCTTGCAAATGCAAGCATCTTCATCATTTCTGATGAAATCAAAACTCTTTCATTATTTCATCCGGTGAAGATTCCAACTCCGCGATACTTACTTCATCCAATTGAAGTTTGTATACCTATCTAGTATTCCACGGACCAGCAAAACTCTTGGTTGCATCTGGTATACATCCTTCATACATACTTCTGGTAAGGAATGTATTTCTGCCATCCTACTATCATATCTCATAAAAGAAATATGTAGCGATTACTAGAATAATCCACATAGACTATAAGCATTGCCACGGAAGATCTAATCTTATCGTAGTCAACTCTTTGAACTTTGTCGTAAACAACTTTTCGATAAGTCAAGCTTCTTTAAGGATATTCCATCCAAGTCCATCTATTTGATAGATCCATTTACTTTCAAAAAGTACTCATCTATCTTGGATTTCATGGCGCATAGCCATTTTAAACGGAGTCAGGGCCCATCATAACTTCTTTGTATGTAGTTGGTTTATCATTGTTCAAAATCAATCCTTTGTTCACAAATCATTTATTTGATCACAAAGTAAACCATACCTACAAGGTTCAATAAGTACTTTGATCTCCATGACTATAACAATTTGTAGACATGTGAGCCATGATCTTCGTAGCTGCTTCCGGAACCATTTCCGACGCTGCGCTACTCTGATCATCATGCTTAGGTTCATAAACCTTATCAAGTTCCAATGTCCTCCCACTCAAATACTTCGCTAGAAAACAATTTCTTGGAAATAATTAAGTAACATCAACAAACACTTTTGCCTCTTACTTAAAAGTGGAAATAATTCCCAATCAATTCTCTGGGATAACCAACAAAGACATTCATCCGATTTTGGTTGTAAACTCATTCACTTATGCTACGCATACCAAAATTTAAGAAAGGACTATTAGGGTTTATACCCATGCCATAACTCATATGGTGTCATTTCAATGGATCATGATGATGCTCTATTCAATGTAAAAGCGGTAGTCTCTAAAGCATAATCCACAAAAATATAATGGCGTTATTTTATTTTATCTCATCATCAATCCAACAAGTTTTGGATACGTCTCTTGGATACTCCATCATCACTATGATACTCCAAGAAACGTGAGTAGTAGAACAATTTCATAACTCTCTTAGATGTTCGCTAAAACTCGTAATTCAAATATTTCCACCATGATCAAATCATAGATATTTGACTTTTCTATTACGATGATTTCCACTTCATGCTGAAATTTATTTGAATCCTTTCAAATGTTTCAAACTTCTTCCTTACCGAATATATCCACATATATACTCAATTCATTGTTAGAAGTTTTCATGAAGTAGAAGAATCTCCCGCACACAACTATGCCCAGTGAATCATATACATCACTATGTATGTTTCCACTAAGTTAGTTGCCCGTTCAACTCTTGGCCTATGAACGGTATTTAAGTCATTCTCTTTTAGAAGAGATTTGCAAGCGCCAAACTATTCCAAGTCGAATGACTCCAAAAATCCATTCAAATGGAGTTCCTTCATGCGTTCCTTTCTAACATGACCTAAATGGCGGTTCCACTAATGAGTGGAATTCACATCATTTGCCTTATGGCATTTTAGCGTCAGTGTTATGTATGTGTGCTTCACCATAAAGATTTATAATAACTTATCCATCGTACATGGAATGTTGTTACAATTTGAACAACTCATTGTTTTCATTTAACCGAACAAGAATAACAATTATAAAGTTCTTTATTATAAATCTGAATGGCTAGACAGAATACCAACGGCGAACATAATAACACTTTATTTTTGTTCCGGACGTGCATTCCTATCATATTCCTTTTCGAGTCACTTAGGCCAATGTATTCTTGTATTGCGTTGTTTTGTATGACACCTCATACCAACCAATATGGTACTAATACCCAAGAATTCCATTTTGTGACCAAACAAGGAATACATTCATAACATGTATATCATCTATATACACCCGAGCTAGACTTTCTAGTCTTTTCTTTCTTTCTGCCAAAATATCTTTTGTAGTTTCTCTTTTAGTTTTCCTCATTCTCAGAAAACACTTCACTTTCAATGACTTCTAAGTCCATTGGTCAAATACCAATAACCTTGAGGTTCTTACTTTGAAGTTGATCATCATATGACAAGTGTTCCAGATTTCACTATTAGTAACTTTGTAATATGATGAACAATTTCACTCATAATTTTATCCATCATATCATGACGACTTTCCGAGACCATGTCCGTACATGCTAGGCTCGTAAAGTTTAACCTCAGTATTCGCATGTGCAAATCTGGCTTGTACCCGTTGTATGCACACGTAGAATCTATCACACCCGATCATCACGTGATGCTTCGAAACGACGAGTCTTAGCAACGGTGCATACTAAGGACGATCACTTCATGGATATGCGAATATCGTTAGTGCCCAACTAGTTGGAGGATTGGGACGCCAGGCGTCTTCAACCTTCGTACATTCCCATAAAACTTATGAGTTTATGTAGTCTCACTAGATTATATTCTATCATCTTGCAATAAGGTCTTAGATATCACATATATCTCATACCTTGCTTATTTCTGAAAACAAAATTTCCAGCTCCTTACTTTTCAAACAGATTTGAACTTCAAGTTTCATGGAGGCAAGATGATTCTAGGTACTAATTGAAACCATTGTTCTTTGAATCATTAATGAGAAGTTTACTAAAAATTTGCAATAGGACTTAATCATTTCTTGATTCTTTAACAATACGGTACCAGCCCGTAGAGTTACTTGTCAGACTTTCTATCTCAATTACAAGACTAGCGCATGGTAGATAACGGATGCCAATTCTACAACTTTAATTCAAAATACTATTCAGACTATGTTCATGATAATTTGAGTTCATTTTTAATTCTTCAATTAACTAGGTGAACTCCCACTCAAAACAACATCCCTCGCATTGTCTTAGTGATTACACGAACCAAATCCACTACACCAAGTCCGATCATCACGAGAAAAGATGTAGCTTCAAAGGCGAACACTCAAAGTGTTCATCATATCATTCATATGACTCATGCTCTACCTTTCGGTATCCCGTGTTCCGAGACCATGTCTGTACATGCTAGGCTCGTCAAGGCAACCTTAGTATCCGCGTGTGCAAATCGGCTTGCACCCGTTGTATGCACATGTAGAGTCTATCACACCCGATCATCACGAGATGCTTCGAAACGACAAGTCTTAGCAACGGTGCATACTAAGGATGAACACTTTATTATCTTGATATTTAGTGAGAGGGATCATCTTATAATGCTACCGTCGCGATCTAAGCAAGATAAGATGCATGAAGGATTAACATCACATGCAATTCATAATATGTGATATGATATGGCCTTTCTTCTTGTGCTTTTGATCTCCATCTCCAAAGCACATGATCATGATCTCCATCATTACCAGCATTGCACCAAGGTCCGTGGCGCCGCTTCATGGTTGTCCATCACTTATAGCTACTATAACAACTACTTGAAATAAAGCTATTACATGATGAATAGACACGCAGGTCTTTAACAGAAATTAAAGACAACCATTAGGCTCCTGCGGTTGCCATAATACAACAATGAACATCTCATACATCAAATATAATCATCATCACATCATGGCCATATCACATCACCAAACCCTGCAAAAACAAGTTAGACGCCTCTAATTTGGTTTGCATTTTTTACGTGGTTTAGGGTTTTCGAGTAAGATCCAATCTACCTACGAACATGAACCACAACGGTGATACTAGTGTTGACAATAGAAAGTGCAAATTGGAATCTTCACTATGGTGGGAGAGACAGACACCCGCAAAGCCACTTATGCAATACAAGTTGCATCTCAAGCGTGGAGCAAGTCTCATGAGACGCGGTCATGTAAAGTTAGCCCGGGCCGCTTCATCCCACCATCCCGCAAGATGCAAAGTACACAAACTAAAGCAACAAAAGCATCAACGCCCACAAAACCATTGTGTTCTACTCGTGCAACAGATCTATGCATAGACATGGCTCTGATACCACTGATGGGGTTCGTAGCATAGAAAACAAAAAATTTCCTACCGCAAGACGAATAAATCCAAGATCTAATCTATGGAACACCCAAGATCTAATCTACAAGATCGAAGCAACGAGATTGATAAGATACTAACCCTTGAAGATTTCCAAAACCTACGAGATCAGATCTCGTTGTTGGTGTAGACGATCATCCCCAGTGCTGCAATCCGGCAGCACTTCCGTACTCGGTCGCGCGTACGGTGTCGATGAAGCCCTTTGATGACCCACAAGTATAGGGGATCGCAACAGTCTTCGAGGGAAGTATTACCCAATTTATTGATTCGACACAAGGGGAGACAAAGAATACTTGTAAGCCTTAACAGCGGAGTTGTCAATTCAGCTGCACACTGGAAACAGACTTGCTCGCAAGAGTTTATCGATAGTAACGGTTTTATGGCAGTGGAAATAGTGAAATAACAGCAGCGGTGAAATAAAGACAACGAGTAGTGATTATAGTAAACGAGCAGGATTAAAATATCGTAGGCACAGGGACGGATTTAACGGGCGTTGCATGGATGAGAGAAACTCATATAACAATCAAAGCATGGGCATTTGCGAGATAATAATAAAACGGTATCCAAGTACTAATCAATCAATAGGCATGTGTTCCATATTTAGTCGTACGTGCTCGCAATGAGAAACTTGCACAACATCTTCCGTCCTACCAGCCGGTGGCAGCCGGGCCTCTAGGGAAACTACTGGATATTAAGGTACTCCTTTTAATAGAGTACCGGAGCAAAGCATTAACACTCCGTGAACACATGTGATCCTCACATCGCTACCATCCCCTCCGGTTGTCCCGATTCTTGTCACTTCGGGGCCATTGGTTCCGGACAGCGACATGTGTATACAACTTGCGGGTAAGATCATAAACAACGAATATCTTCATGAATCAATAACATGTTCAGATCTGAGATCATGGCACTCGGGCCCTAGTGACAAGCATTAAGCATAACAAGTTGCAACAATATCATAAAAGTGACATCTACGGATACTAGGCACTATGCCCTAACAATCTTATGACTATTACATGACCAATCTCATCCAATCCCTACCATCCCCTTCGGCCTACAGCGGGGGAATTACTCACACATGGATGGGGGAAACATGGCTGGTCGATGGAGAGGCGTTGGCGGTGATGGCGGTGAAGATCTCCTCCAATTCCCCGTCCCGGCGGAGTGCCGCAACGGAGACTTCGGCTCCCGCGACGGAGTTTCGCGATGTGGCGGCTCTCCGGAGGGTTTACGGCGACTTCGACTTCTCCCCGTGCGTTTTCGGGTCGAAACCAATAAGTAGTCCGAAGGGGGCGTCGGAGGCCGGCCGAGGGGGCCACACCACATGGCCGCGCGGGCCCCCCGGGCCGCGCCGCCATGTGGTGTGGGGCCCTCGGGCCTCCACCTCTCTTCCCTTCTCGGCTCCGTCAATATTCCGGTAAAATAGGGCCTTCGCATAAATTCCGAGGATTTTCCCGAAAGTTGGATTTCCGCACAAAAACGAGACACCGGAAGCAGTTCTGCCGAAAACAGCGTTAGTCCGTGTTAGTTGTATCCAAAATACACAAATTAGAGGCAAAACAATAGCAAAAGTGTTCGGGAAAGTAGATACGTTTTGGACGTATCAACTCCCCCAAGCTTAGCTTATTGCTTGTCCTCAAGCAATTCGGTTAACAACCGAGCGATAAAAGAACTTTCACGAACACATTTGCTCATATGATGTATATATTCTCATGCTATGGCTAATACTTAAGCGAGTTCATAATGAGATACATGCAAATAAGATCATCCAACAGCTATGTCAATCATGGAGAGGTACCAACAATTAATAATAAGCATCATGAATCATGTATGTAAGCAGGATTGCAATGTTCATAAGAGAATATGATAAAGTGGTATCTCGCTTGCCTGTATTTGATCGGCAAAACATAAATGCCGAGGCACCTCTTGAGTTCATAGAAAGACTAGAAGTAGTGATTGTCAAAGATAAAAGCATCAAAGTTATACCACAATCAATCATATTTTGAGACAAGCATATTATACTAAGAATGACAGTTGTGCTCTCAAGATAGTGCTCAAAGAAAGAATGGAGACACAACATAAAAGTAAAAGATTGACCCTTCGCAGAGGGAAGCAGGGATTAACATGCGCTAGAGCTTTTCATTTGTAAAACAGGAGTAAAATTATTTTGAGAGGTGTTTGTTGTTGTCAACGAATGGTAATGGGTACACTAACTACCTCATCAACCGGACTCACAAGAGCGGCTCCCATTTTATTTATTTTTGGGTGGCACTCCTTCCAACCTTTCTTTCACAAACCATGGCTAACCGAATCCTCGGGTGCCGTCCAACAATCACATACCATGAAGGAGTGCCTTTTTATTTAAGTTTTATTATGATGATGACACTCCCCCCAACCTTTGCTTACACAAGCCATGGCTAACCGAATCCTTCGGGTGCCGTCCAACAATCACAAACCATGGAGGAGTGTCTATTTAAGTTAATTAATTCGGGATCGGGAATCCCATTGCCAGCTCTTTTTGCAAAATTATTGGATAAGCGGATGTGCCACTAGTCCATATGAGAGTCCGTCAAAAGTAAATGACAAGGTTGAAAGCTAAACACCACATACTTCCTCATGAGCTATGAAACATTAACACAAATTGAGAAGCATTTTGAAGGTTTTAAAGGTAGCACATGAGAATTTACTTGGAATGGTTTGAAATGCCATACATAGGTATTTATGGTGGACACTTTGGAACAACTTGGTTTTCAGGTGTTTGGAAGCACGAGCGGCGATCTCGCTCAGTACAAGTGAAGGCTAGCAAGAGACTAGGGAGCGACAAATCAAGAGAGCAGTAACTGTCATAATCATGCTTGCGGCAAAATAAGTTAACGGAGGCATAAAAGTGATACAATAACTCTGAAGCAATATAAATCATCGAGGCTTAATTGACTTTTTGTTCAGTCATATGCATGCGTGAGCATGTGCCAAGTCGATATAAATGAATTATTCAGAGGAGGATACCACAATGTCATACTTACTTATGAATAAAACAATGCAAGCGAACATCCATGACATGTTACTCATATTAATAAATTGGAGCTAAACATGAGGGATCATGAACTACTAGACTTTCTCAAATAACATATACCTCACATGAACCAACTAAGCATGCTCATATGGATGAGTATATGTACAAAAATGAAAGCAAATAGAGTTCATACCAGCCTCTCACCACAATCAGATTGTCGTAGATCGTCATTATTGCCTTTTCACTTGTGTAGCTTGGATAATATGAAATGAAAACCACGCTCCAGCCACCGAAGACCATTGAACTCATGATGAACTTTACAAACCAAAGAAGAACAGCAAATATTTTTGGTGTTTTCGAATTGGAAACAAGAACGAAAGAAAACAAGCAAACAAAGCAAAATCTTTTGGGTTTTCTCATAGCAAACTAACGATAGCAAATAAAGTAAACTAAGAGCAAGGAACCAAATAAACAAATGGTGAAGAGAAACAACAGAAATATTTTTGGTCTTTTTGTGTTTTAGGAAAGAAACAAAGCGAAAACAAAAGAATGCAAACTAACAGAAACTCGTAAAAGCGGGATGACAGAAATCTGCCAAATCCCGACAGCAGTACAGAAATCGAAATTAACAAAAATCTTCCATTGCTCAGACCAAAAAGTGTTCAACTAATGAAAGTTAGATAACAACCTGGGGAACATGCTCAAAAATTGGCAACTCAAAATAACGTTCTGGCTGTGCGTACGAATTTTTTTGGTAACAGCACAGAATCTGTTTTTGGACAGCACTTCCCCAAATATCATCTCCCTCTCATTAGAAAACCACTCTAAAGACTAAACAAGTATGTACAAGTATCCAGCAACCATAATATGCAAAGAATGAGTGATGCCGGTATACCTCCCCCCAAGCTTAGGCTTTTGGCCTAAGTGGAGTTCATTCCCAACGAGGGTCGGAGTTCCACGCCGGTGGATCATACATGGAGCGTAATAGGGCCCCTGCGCAGAAGAATATCGTGGAGGCTCCACATGACCATGATGTTGATATGAGGAGCTCGCTGCATCGGATGAAGAGTCGGGATGCTCCTCGGCCTCCTCCACATCTTCCCTTGCACGACGGCTTTCCCTTTCTATGTATGCGTTCAACTCATTTTCTGTGATCGACCACCCGTCCCTGGCATCAAGGTTAAACAAAGCAGGTGCAGGCAAGCGTACTAGTTTTTCAATTTTCTTAGTTATACTCCAATTTTTCTTATACAAAGTTATCCTATAATGCAGGTTGTTCAAATTAGATGCATCTGAAATAAATTCATGTCTGATCATGGAGCCAACATCAAGTTTCTCTATAGAAAGCGGAATATCTAAATGGTGAGGTCCTACACCATGCATAGCTAATAAGCGAGAGGCGATAAGACCTCCACAAATTCCTCCTTTCTCACGGTTAGTAGCAAGTCTACAAGCTATTAAAGCACCCAAATTATAAGTCCTATCCTGTTGCAAAGCGAGCAGCTAAGAAAGCCAAATCTTGGACAGATAACTTACCTCCAGACCTTCTCGCAAGAACGCACTTTGTAATGAAATAGGCAAAGTAGCGGATGGCTGGCTGTTGAATGCTACTAATCTTACCACTATCATTGGAGAAGCTCCTCCCATTACAAATCCTCGCATAAAGATTTGAGAGCTCCCGCGGTGTTCCCCTGATCTTCTCGCAGGATCCCCATCGCGGCACTCTAATTGCTGTACAAAAATCACTGAAAGGCAAGTCGATAGTTTTGTTATAAATCTTGTACCGGACCATGGGGTCGGTTTGAGACCGGTGAAATTCGAAATCCTGCACAACCGACACCGTTAGTTTAGCATATTGGTGAGGTTCACCAACAGCAAAATCTCCCAATCCCGCATTGGAAATTAGTGTTTGAACGTCTTGCGGGATTCCTCGCATTCCGCATAAAGTCCGTGCATGGGTAATAAGAGGGGTATACTCCCTCTTCACGATGAACTCTCATTACTTGCTGTACCTCCAACTCTTCTTGGTTAAGTTGGTGCACACTCCCTTCCATTTTCTGAAATTTTCAACAATCATTATAAAGTTTGATTTCAAGGTATGTAATTGAAGGGAACTACTATAGGAACTTGCTAGAGTACTAAACATGCATCAAAACTAATTTCTTCCACTTAGAACAAGCATGCAAGTTCACTAAACATGTTATCTACAACAGCAAAATATTCAAGATATACTCAACCAAATGAAATTCTAATTGGACAATCAAAGGAGTCACATACCAAGGAGTAAATGTGCCAAATTTCAAACAGAAATCTGGGCTGAGCAAGGAGATCGAAAAATCGCGAGTTCTTGAGCAGAAACACGAGTGAGAGAAACTTGGTACGAGTTTTTTCGGGAGAGAGAAGATGCTGGGAGGAAGAGATGATGTAGTGGGGCAAGGGGTGGCCCACACCACAAGGTGGCGCGGCCCCCTTGCTGGCCGCGCCGGCCTATGGTGTGGCACCCCCGGTGCCCCACAGGTCATCCTCTGGTGCTCCCAGGTGCCTCGTCGAAAAATAGGACCAACGGTGTAATTTTTGTAATTTTTAGAGAACTTCGAAAAATGCACATTTCTAGGTATTAAATTAATGATTACTGCGCAGGAAATTAATTTCTAAAATCTTAAATAGCTAAAGCATATTGCAAAACAAAAGTGCTACAGCAAGTAAAATAGGTGAAGGGAGAAAGAAAGAAAGAAATGTTGTTTAGCTCTCTTATGCATTAAAATATACTTGTTAACAAGGTTGATCAAGTCTTGCTACCAAATAAATTTTATATGACATAAGAAGAAATAAACCTCAAATCAATCATGTTACCTTATATTGAATTGATATGGATCCAATCACAAGAGTTTGATATTCTTCTTTAGGCTCATATATAGGACAATCAATGGATCCCACTTTGATAGTTTTCACATTAAAAATTGTATTAACTCCACATACTTTATCGATCCTCTTGGGAAAATAGACAGTGTGTTCCTTATCATCAACATTGAAAGTAACCATGCCTTTATTGCAATCAATAACAGCCCCTGCAGTATTAAGAAAGGGTCTTCCAAGAATAATGGACATATTATCATCTTCGTGCATTTCCAACACAACAAAATCGCTAATATCAAGCAATGCCGAGTAACTTGAACAGGAACATTTTCACATAAACCAACAGGAATAGCGGTAGATTTATCAGCCATTTGCAAAGATATATCAGCTTGGTATCAATTTATCTAAATCAAGTCTCTTATAAAGAGAAAAAGGCATCACACTAACACCTGCTCCCAAATCACATAGAGCAGCTTCTAACATAATTATTCTTGATGGAACAAGGAATAGTCGGTATACTCGGGTCTCCAAGCTTCTTTGGAATCTTACCATTGAAGGAGTAATTAGCGAGCATAGTGGAAATTTCCTCATTGGGGATTTTCCTTTTGTTAGTAACAATATCTTTCATATACTTTGAATAAGGAGGCAATTTAATAGCATCAGCCAAAGGGATTTGCAAAAATAAAGGTTTCATCCAATCACAAAATTTATTATAATGTTCCTCCTCCTTTGATTTTAGTTTCTTAGCAGGAAAAGGCATTTGCTTTTGAACCCAAGGTTCTCTTTCATTACCATGTTTCTCGATAATAAAATCTTCTTTAGTGTACTTTTTATTTTTAGCATGCTTTTCGAGTTCTTTTTCAACCTCTTCTTTATCGGGAGTATCATTCTTATCACTATTTTCCTCATGTTCATTAGCACTTTCGGTTTCAGCATCGAAATAGAAATACTATTATGATCATTAACGAGTTCGGAGGATTCTACAACATTCTTATGTTTCTTTTTCTTTTTCTTAGATGGAGCACTAGTTTTAATTAGTTGAGAATCTTGTTCAACTCTTTTGGGATGCCCTTCAGGATATAGAGGATCCCGGGTAGAAACACCACCTCTAGTTGTTACTTCATAAGCATGTTTTTCTTTAGAATTATTTCCCAACAAGTCATTTTGCACTTTAGTAAGTTGATCAATTTGAGTTTGAACCATTTGAAAATGTTTAACAAGTATCTTAACATCATTGGAGGTTCTCTCCACAATACCATGCAATTCACTAATAGCTCGGGAATTTTCCATTAAATGATTCTCTACTCTCATATTAAAGTTTTCTTGCTTAACAATATAATTATCAAATTCATCTAAGCATTGAGCAGGAGGTTTTGAATACGGAATATCTTCCCTAGTAAAGTGTTGAAGCGAGTGTACCTCAATCATGGATGAAGGGGGAATCGTCTCACATATATCTTCTATAGGAGGTAAATTCTTCACATCTTCAGGTTTAATACCCTTCTCTTTAAGAGACTTCTTGGCTTCCCTCATATCTTCATCATTTAATTTAATCATACCCCTCTTCTTCACTATCGGTGTCGGGGTTGGTTCAGGTGTAGACCAATCATCATGATTCCGGCCTATTTTAGCCAATAATTCTTCAACGTCGTCTGGAGTTCTTTTCCTGAAAACACAACCAGCACAACTATCCAGGTATGCCCTAGACTCAATGGTTAGTCCACTATAAAATATATCAAGTAAATCATGCTTTTCCAAATCATGGTCAGGCTGAGCTCTAATAAGAGAACAAAATCTCGCCCAAGCCTCGAGCAATTTCTCTCCATCTTCCCGGTCAAAATTATAAATTCTCCGCAAAGCAGCATGTTGAGCACTAGCAGGAAAGTATTTTCGAAAGAAAACATCACGCAAGTCAATTGGACTTTTAATAGAACCAGGAGGCAAATTATTATACCAAGTTTTAGCATCATCCTTTAATGAGAAAGGAAAAATTTTAGCGACAAAATAAGTACGCATCTTGACATCATCATAAAACACGCCACTAAGAGTAGATAACTCAGTCATGTGTTCAACAACACTTTCTTTTTCAGCACCACAAAAGGGTGTTTTCTCAACAATAGCTATATGAGATAGATCAAGAGAAAAATCATAATCTTTATCCCTAATGTTTATAGGAGATGTGGCAAATTTAGGATCGGGAGATGGTTTATATCTAACGAACATGTTCTCGCAAGCAACTTTTTAATTTTTCTTGCATCAGTAGTAGCATTGCATTTTTCAATAAAATCATCATCAAGCTCTACATAATCTTCATCAAGATCATCACTAGAATATTCAACGAGACTCGGGTGAATTAACGAGTGTAGCAGTATTTTCATTAGGAGTTTCAAGTATTTTCAATTTGTCTAGACTTAGCAATTGTAGCATCTAGAAAAGATCCTAACGAACCATCATTATCAAGCACAGCAGAAGCATCATCACAATTATGAGAGGAATTTTCAGATTCAGCAGAAGTACCAACATTTGAAGCTTGTGGTGGTGAAACAAGTTTACTTATCACAGATGGTGAATCAAGAGCAGCAGAGGTACTAAGAGTTGTACCTTTTCTTGTAGTGGATGGTAATATGGCGATCTTAGTATCGCGAGGTTTACCCATGATGGAGAAATTGCAGCGAACAATATCAATCCAAGTGAACTTCCAAATAAAGCTATGCTCCCCGACAACGGCGCCGTAAAATAGTCTTGATGACCCACAAGTATAGGGGATCGCAATCAGCTCTTCGAGGGAAGTATTACCCAATTTATTGATTCGACACAAGGGGAGACAAAGAATACTTGTAAGCCTTAACAGTGGAGTTGTCAATTCAGCTGCACTCGGAAACGGACTTGCTCGCAAGAGTTTATCAGTAGTAACAGCTTTATGGCAAGTGGAAATAGTGAAATAACAAGCAGCGGTGAAATAAAGACAAGCAAGTAGTGATTATAGTAAACAGCAGGATTAAAATACCGTAGGCACAGGGACGGATTTAACGGCGTTGCATGGATGAGAGAAACTCATATAACAATCAAAGCATGGGCATTTGCATATAATAATAAAACGGTATCCAAGTACTAATCAATCAATAGGCATGTGTTCCATATTTAGTCGTACGTGCTCGCAATGAGAAACTTGCACAACATCTTCTGTCCTACCAGCCGGTGGCAGCCGGGCCTCTAGGGAAACTACTGGATATTAAGGTACTCCTTTTAATAGAGTACCGGAGCAAAGCATTAACACTCCGTGAACACATGTGATCCTCACATCGCTACCATCCCCTCCGGTTGTCCCGATTCTTGTCACTTCGGGGCCATTGGTTCCGGACAGCGACATGTGTATACAACTTGCGGGTAAGATCATAAACAACGAATATCTTCATGAATCAATAACATGTTCAGATCTGAGATCATGGCACTCGGGCCCTAGTGACAAGCATTAAGCATAACAAGTTGCAACAATATCATAAAAGTGACATCTACGGATACTAGGCACTATGCCCTAACAATCTTATGACTATTACATGACCAATCTCATCCAATCCCTACCATCCCCTTCAGCCTACAGCGGGGCAATTACTCACACATGGATGGGGGAAACATGGCTGGTCGATGGAGAGGCGTTGGCGGTGATGGCGGTGAAGATCTCCTCCAATTCCCCGTCCCGGCGGAGTGCCAGAACGGAGACTTCGGCTCCCGCGACGGAGTTTCGCGATGTGGCGGCTCTCCGGAGGGTTTACGGCGACTTCGACTTCTCCCCGTGCGTTTTCGGGTCGAAACCAATAAGTAGTCCGAAGGGGGCGTCGGAGGCCGGCCGAGGGGCCACACCACATGGCCGCGCGGGCCCCCCCGGGCCGCGCCGCCATGTGGTGTGGGGCCCTCGGGCCTCCACCTCTCTTCCCTTCCGGCTCCGTCAATATTCTCGGTAAAATAGGGCCTTCGCATAAATTCCGAGGATTTTCCCGAAAGTTGGATTTCTGCACAAAAACGAGACACCAGAGCAGTTCTGCTGAAAACAGCGTTAGTCCGTGTTAGTTGTATCCAAAATACACAAATTTGAGGCAAAACAATAGCAAAAGTGTTCGGGAAAGTCGATACGTTTTGGACGTATCACCCTTCCTCTCCCCGTTCCAGCGGGCAGCGGAGGTGTGGTAGATCCCCTCGGAATCCCAGCAGCACGACGGCGTGGTGGTGGTGGTGGAGGAGAAAAGCTGCAGGGCTTCGCCAAGCCGGAACAGCTCTATGGAGGAGAGAGGGGGGCGGCCAGAACTTGCTCTGGAAGGGGTGAACGCCCCCTGCCCCCTCCCCTCTTTATATAGGGGGGAGGTCGGTTTGGGTGGCCCCCCAATGCCCCAAACCCATCTAGGGCCGGCGGCCAAAGGGGGGAGGGGGAATTCTTCCCCCCCGTTGATCCCCCCTAGGGTTTTGGGGAAAACCCTAGGGTTGGCCGGCCTGGGCCTTGAGGGGCATGTGCCCCTGGCCCATTAGGCTAGGGTGCATCCCTTCGGCCCATGCTAGGCCTCCTAGGGTCGTGGGCCCACTGGTGGGACCCCTGGAACCTTCTAGAACCTTCCCGGTCTTTCACCGGAAAAATCCCGAACTTTTCCGAAACCTAGAAATCAACTTTCCTTATATGAATCTTATTCTCCGGACCATTCCGGACCTCCTCGTGATGTCCCGGATCCCATCCGAGACTCCGAACAAACTTCGTCTCCATACCATATTCCATATCTACTTATGCGACATCGAACCTTAAGCGCGTCACCCTACGGTTCGCGAACTATGCAGACATGGTCGAGACTCCTCTCCGAGCAATAACCAATAGCGGGATCCGGAGATCCATAATGGCTCCCACATATTCAACGATGACTTAGTGATCGATTGAACCATTTACATACGATGCCGATTCCCTTTGTCACGCGATATTTTACTTGTCCGAGGTTCGATCATCGGTATCTCCATACCTTGTTCAACCTCGTTACCGACAAGTACTCTTTACTCGTACCGTGGTATGTGATCTCTTATGAACCATTCATATGCTTGCAAGCTAATCAGATGACATCCCACCGAGAGGGCCCAGAGTATATCTATCCTTCATCAGGATGGACAAATCCCACTATTGATCCATATGCCTCAACTCACACTTTCCGAATACTTAATCCCACCTTTATTGTTACCCATTTACGCAATGACGTTTGATGTAATCAAAGTACCCTTCCGGTGTAAGTGATTTACATGATCTCATGGTCGAAGGACTAAGGCAACTATGTATCGAAAGCTTATAGCAAATTGAACTTAATGACTTCATCTTATGCTACGCTCATTTGGATGTGTGTCCATTATATCATTCACCTAATGACATAACCTTGTTATTAATAACATCCAATGTTCATGATCACGAAACCATGATCATCCATTAATCAACAAGCTAGTTATACAAGAGGCTTACTAGGGACTCCTTGTTGTTTACATAACACACATGTATCAATGTTCCGGTTAATACAATTATAGCATGGTATGTAAACATTATCATAAACACAAAGATATATTATAATAACCATTTTATTATTGCCTCTTGGGCATATCTCCAACAGATTCGGCAGTGGAAGTAAGGTCTGTAGAACCTCTTCGTTTCTTTGTAGTGGAGACGGAATAGAAAAAGGCTCATAGGCCTCGAGCCTTTGGTGGCCGGATTTGCATCAGGAGAGCCATGGTGGTTCTCTCGGGAGGTTCCTCACAGCGCCGCAATATTCGTAGTTGTTCCTCAAGGTTGAAAGGCGACCACTCCGACCTTCGGCTTTGCTTACGGTTGCTTTTTCCGGCTGGCGTCCGATGATCTTCTTCAACTTCCGGGTTGCCATGCCATTTCGAAGTCTCTTCGGCAACAGTGCAGTTTTCTCCCGCCTCTGGTTTCGTCCTCAGCGACATCGAGGTAGACCGTGCTCTCTCTGTTTGGATGCAAAATCGTGGTGGAGAAGTAGCTGGACTTGATTGCTTTTTACAGTTTTCTTTTGAGATCCGTAGCGCAAAATGTTAGGGCTTTGTTACCATCGGAGTTATTTCCCAAGGACTTGTCATGGTAAGAGGGATAAGAGGGAAGAAGCACACTTGAAGAACACAGTACAATGGGGAGTTGTATGCTGCATTCGGAAAGAATGAATCGCTCCCGAAAATGAGTCTATTGATTCTCTTCCAATTGGTTGGATCGTAGGGGCGATGATTTACTTCACGGGCGAGGTCTCTGGTTCAAGTCCCCTACCTTTATAACCTCTTCGTTTCCTTGTAGTGGAGACGGAATAGAAAAAGGCTCCGAGGCCTCTAGCTTTTGCATCAGGGCAGCCGTGGTGGTTCTCTCGGGAGTTTCCTCACAGCGCTGCGATATTCGTTGTCGTTCCTCAAGGTTGAAAGGCGACCACTCCCACCTTCGGCTTTGGTTACGGTTGCTTTTTCCGGCTGGCGTCCGATGATCTTCTTCAACTTCCAGGTTGCCATGCCATTTCGAAGTCTCTTCGGCAACAGTGCAGTTTGCTCCCGCCTCTGGTTTCGTCCTCGGCGACATCGAGGTAGACTGTGCACTCTCTGCTGAGATGCAGAATCGTGGTGGAGAAGTAGCTGGACTTGATTGCTTTTTACAGATTTCTTTTGAGATCCGTAGCGCAAACTGTTTGGGCTTTGTTATATTTCCTACCTTTATAAGTCCCATATTTGTAAGATGTTGCTCCACAGCTCTCTTCCCTTTGGGACCATTCCCCTGTTTAGAAAGGAAGTTTTCTTCTGAGGTCCGTTGCGCAAATTGTTCTGTATCTCCTGCAGGTATGTACTACCTCTCTTCTGAAATATACGATCGATGTTTCGGAACGGAGGTAATATGTGCGGTGGTACTAGCTTGGGAGAGAAGCATGACTGCACGATAGGTAGCAACAAAGGAGTGCGGGCGAAGCAAAGCCATTTCGGTACGAGGAAAACATGACGGGCGGAGAGACCTTTTCAGCTTTTCTATCCTCTTGCAATTTGCATTTGCATGTCTGGCTCCCGTCGCTCGCGTACAGTAGGCTGCACTACCATATGTGCCTACGGTGCGTGCCACTAGGGACGATGACGGGTAGTGGCCGACGGGATCAACCGGTCGGTATCCTGATTCCTGAGACCGGAGTTGCACGCGAAGGCGCCCATAGTTATCTCGCCGTGCACCTGATGACGGATGTGCCTAGCTTGCTAGGTAGCGAACAAATTCGTTTCCAGACGATATTTAGATAAGCACAGTAGGACGAAGAAGGCCGTACGTCTTTGCTGAAGAGACAAATCCATCCTAGGACCTATGGGCGAGAACAAGTTCGGCATCTGGTTTTGTCGGAATAAAATCCAGTCACCGTCCCCAGGTCAACTCACCGCATGCCCAAATATATTCTAACAGTAGGAAACGCAGAGATCGCTATCGTGATCGTACCTATGGAGATATGCAAACGGCCAAGTATACGAGACAGCAGCACCGTGAAAGTGAAAAGCGATAAGCTGATAAGACGTTGGTGCCGATCGGCATCCTTGTCAAACCGTTGCTTTTCAGTATAGTAAAACATAAACTTCTTGACGTACACGCACCAGCGGCCAATTAAAAGCTAAACAAAATGAACATTTCTCAATAATATATACGGCCTACGTAATTTCTTCGTATTAGGCCGACGCTGTGCTTACCAATTACGGCAGATCGGCTGGCCGTGGGGGGAAAAGCGCTAGTTAATGGTGAACATGGACGTGAGTTAAGTTGGGGTTGAGGTTAATGGCGGCATCGGGTTGGGCTGGCGATGGTGTGATGCCCATATCGGGAAAATCTCTGGGACTTTGACTGAATCTGGCTCGGCTTTGGCCTGTGGTGTGTGGAGGGCTTGACATCGAGGACCGTGGATGGGAAATCACAGCTGAGAACATTCTCTCAGAGTAACCAAACACATATCGTTTGATTGTTGGTTACTTCTCCATGGGTTAAATCACGAGTCCTTTTCGGATACCACGGCGCGTGACAGGGAAGGGGTTGTGGTACCGTGCGGCACATCCATGATGATTTATCCGTCGCTTCCCCCGTGCAGTGCAGGTCCTGCGCACTCTACGATAAGTCCCTGGCTATGCCCTATGCCCGTAGCGGTTGACAGTGCCGCAAATGCCGACCGGGTCGATCGATTCTTGTCTATGCTATGATGTACTTCCTCCTGCGGAAAGTAGCATGTGCACATGAGCACAAGTGCTCCTTGTACTTTTGGATTTTTAAAAATTTTCAAAACCTCGCTCTTTTATGTTTTCAAAAATTATGGCATTAAATATCTAGATAGATTTAGACACGAGGAGTGTAGTCAAAAAAGTCCCATTAAAAAATACTTTGTATTTTGGAAAATACAAAAAAGACAAATTTCTGACTATAAATAGTAGTACAATAGTACGTATATTTTGTCAGTGTACTGTCAGAAATTTATCTTTTTTGCATCTCCAAAAATATAACGTATTTTTTGACGAGACTTTTTTGATTCCAATCCTCGTATACACATCTATCTACATATTTAATATCATAATTCTTGAAAGCAGAGAAATATGAGAATCTAAAATTTTTAAAAATCCAAAAGTGAAGGGAGCACTGACTCCTCCTCCTGTCATTTTTAATTAACTCGAATTTCTTTAGTATAAGTAGTACTAAATTTGAGTTAATTAAAAGAGATCGGAAAAAGTAGTTAGGACGCGTTTGGTAACCTAAGTCGAATTTGGGGCTTCATGATGCCGATTTCGTGGGTGTTATCCCGACGGGCCACTATCGGCATTTCATTTGGTTGCTCGTGAAGACATTGTTCGCACCGGGGAGGGAACACTGCCTCCATTGTTTGTGTCATGCTGGTGCAATGCACATCTTGTTTGGTTGCACACATGAGCCTACTACGTAACCTCTTTCAATGGAGTGATGAGGTGGACCAAGCAGCATTCACAACAATGGGAGAAAATGTTGTGAACATTTCATAAATCAAAAGCAAAGTGTGTCATATGCTATCACTTGTTATGACGAGGATTCTCATATTGATTATATTTCTCTTCCCATCAATATAAATCATGAGAAGCAAGAGGAGCATTTATATTGATGTGATGAAGAGAAGTCTTGATTTCCAATATTGTGATATTCTGACTGATCTTGCTCTCAAGTTGGTTCAAACTAGACAACATTAATTTGATCTTTTCATTGGTCTATCGCCTCATTACACTTGCACTAACATTACCCGTGCCAACAACATCATTTGAGAGTTTTCTCGACCATAAACATTATAAAGACAGATTTTCGAAACAAGGTAGGCGACTTGCTTGTTCAAAATGTTTGTGGACCATTTGTTTGTTCGGTAGACTTTCTTTTGTGTCCCAAAAAAATTATACCTACTGAGTTCTCCTGGGCTCACCTAAATTCCTAAGGATATGGATGTTTGATAGAAGCCGAGTGAGTTTAATTGGCCGTTTAAGCTTTCAATCTTCAAAATATTCGTTATAATGGAGGTGGAACAAGCATGGCTAGGCTAGAGATTGACTCGGTAAATAAGGGGACGCCGGACACACCGAAAAGCGAGGCGGGGAGTGGCGGGACCGACGCGTAAGTGGCACATTGAATTTTAACCTAACCGTCGTCTACCTCCCGACGGAAGTTATTGGTGCGCAGCGACGGTGCAGTTCCCGCAGAGGCGCAACGAAGCGTCTCGTTGCGTCTAGCTCTGCGTGCCGGCATTAATGAGCGCCACCGTTCCCCCGCCTCCCTCCGGCCTATAAAAAGAGTCGCTCCTCATCATCCCTCACACACAAACACTAGCGCCTCCCTCCCCAACCCTAGCCTCCACCATCTCAAGAGTCGACGCCATGTCTGGTAGAGGCGGAGGCCGAGCTCGCGGCCGTGGTCGTGGTCATGGTCGTGGTCGCGGCAGAGTTGCACGCTCGTTGTCGCCTGCGATGTCGTCGTCTTCATCGTCGGACATGCAGGAGGAGGAGCGGCCGGTGCTGTTCGAGTTCGTCGTCGTCCTCAAGGGCGACCCAAACGCCATCCAGAGGCTGCCGGACACCTTCACCGACTTCATCGCCGGCGACGGGCGCCAGGGCTCGCTGCATCTGCGGGAGGCTGCCTGCGGCTGCTGCCGGTGGATCGTGGACGTGATCTACGACGCGCACAGAAAGATGTACCTCCACATCGGATGGGAGAAGTTCACGCGCTACCACTGCCTCGAAGCCAGCTTCGTGCTCATGTTCTCCTACTTTGGCGAGAGGAACATGAGCGTTAAGGTGTTCGACGAGACGCGTTGCCGCCGGCACTACCACGCGCTGAGGAGGACGACGACTGGTGAGTGTTGTTTCTTCGCAGCGAAAATATGCACGGAGGTTTCTGGTTGTTCTTCCTCGGAAGAACCAACAGGGCACCGTCAATAGCTGGATTTTCCAGTTTGGGTGACTGGGCGTGGCCTCGAGTGTTCTTTTTTGGCAGCGAACACACGAAACCTTCGATGTCCGGCCTAGTTAGGTTTAATTATTTTGCAATGTTTTATATTTGTGTCAACCATGGTTCAAACTATGTATTAGTTTGTGGAAAACCATGTTCCAAACTATGTCTTCGTGTAAACCACGTTCCCAATTATGTATTAGTTTGCGGAATGTTTATTTCCTTTATTGAAATAAAAATGCAAAAAAAAGAGTATTTTATTGTTTTGGGGGGGTGTTTTGGGGACGCGGCTGGGAGCGACGTCCCCCAAGCGCGGCACGAACGAAACACGTTTTCCAAACGCTCAATCTGGTGTCGTTTAGAAGACAGTTTAGGGGACGCGACTGGAGATGCTCTAATGGAGCATAAAAATGGCAATATATTCTTTTTCGGAACAGAGAAAGTGGTACAGGATTTGGAGGACTTGTAAGCTGTTTGCGCATTGTTTTTCTTTAAAAAAAAATGCTTCAAAAGTTAGCTGTTTCTATCAGAGGAGACCGGCTGAAATTATTGAGGCATGGCTGCAACAGGAGAGGCAGTGTACGTTAGCTGTTAAGTGAAGGTGAGGTAATTGCAACTCTCAGCATTGTTTCGTGTTCGTGTCTCGACAGACTGTCGACCCGCGATTGCAATGTGTAAATGGGCAAATGCATGATGCATGTACGCAGGCAGCAGGTAGCCGTCTGCAGCATTGCCGTATAGTTCGTACTGCGCCCCGTAGCCGCGGCAGGAACAGCCGGCCGGAGAGAGATCCACGGATTACAAAGCGGGCAAGGAAGTCACGTCAGAACCCACATGCCAAATTGGCAATGAAAACGATCTGTGACAGCACCACGAGATAAGAATCGATCCCAATCTTTGTTAAACCCCTTGCCGTGAGCCAACTATTTCAGCCTCGTTTGATCTGACGGAGAGCGACATGTTATTACGCATCAGTCAACAAACAAGGAAGCCATCAGCACAGCAGGGTATTGTATGATACCAGTATTCGGTTAGTCGAGTTGGATCCGGCCGGCGTGCACATGAGCGAGAACCGCCGTGTCCCTCCGGTGTCGGCCCGCCGGAGAGCAGCGACGAGCTGGCACTAGATCCTGCGTGATTGCACGTCACCGAACAGGAGGAACCTTTTCTTCAAGTGTTTACACTTATGCGGCTGCATGCGGTGCATGATGGGCTTGACAGAGTCTGATTTTCGTTAAATAAACAGACGTTGTTGCCGCTGTGTTGGAGACTTGGAGCGCAGCACTAAACTAATCCACTTGTTTGACCACAAGCCTGGCGCTGCAGCGCACAAGCCTGGTTCGGAGCACTGATAGAACTGAGCTGAGCGCAAGTTGGGAGTTGCGATCGTTGCACTTGGAATATTGCAGGAAAAGGTTGGTAGCGTAATGTAATGCTCACGCGAGTAATCTGGCGGTGGGAGTAGTAATATTATGTTCTTGTTGCACACATTAACTAACTAATCCAGTTGTCAGATCGGAGGAAAGAATAGCAAACGAACTGTCGACTTTCAATATTCCCCCGTTTGGCATCTACCATCCAGCCTCGCAAATTGCCAGCTGATTAGAGAACAGAGTAATGGCGCAGGAGGAAGAAGATGGTTAGGGCATCTCTCTAACAGCCTGATTCATTTGGGACAACATTTGTGTTCGTTTTGTTCTGTTTAGATCGGGTCATAAATATGAAAATCGTTGTCCCGGGCAAGTTTATCCGTTTGGATCGGGGATGCTCCAGCAGACCCGTGTATTTGGTCCGCCAGTTTTGGGTTTTGTCTTCCCAATTTCACATAAGTAGGCCAATTTATGAGGTAGAAGAGACAATAGATAGAAACTAATAATATATATACCCAAAAGGAGCCACTTTAAGGAGATTAAGTTGTTCTCACAAATAGTGTCCTATCCATGTGCAAAAGGAGACAACTCACAATGCTAAATAGGTAAATTACGATAGAGATGGCCGGATAAGTGCGATGAAGCATCATATTGGAGGATGATAGTTCGTTTCTTCTCGAAACATGCCCCTTGGCCCGCATCCATGACTCAAGTCGGCGAGCATGATTCAGCTATCCTCCACGAGCAAATTGGCATTGGCGTCAACAAACTTGGCCTCGATATCCAGCTTTTGGACTTGCAAAGCTTTTTTGGTGATGTCAATGAAGGTGGCACATGTGGTCTCTTTCTCTCGACACTGCTTCTCCTCCCTCCTGATAATGGCCTCCTCTTTCTCAGCCATCATCGTCTTCAACGTCTTGCTCAATGCGAAAGCCGAAGCATCGCACTTGAGATCGACCTTGGAGGCCTTGTGGCCCCTTGGCCTAGATGGAAGGGGACCCTTGACTGGGGCTTCGTCTTTGCCATCTAGGGCCACAGCCACATTGGCTCCACCATTCTTGATGCTAATCTTGTAGGCCTCGTAGCCAAACCTCCACTTCGGAGCATTCTTGACCGCCCTCCAACAATGGACTATGTGGTAGTCCTTCTTCCAACTTGTCTTGAAGACGTATAAGGCACGAGGCACCTACAAATATGCAAATCGTTAGATGTTTTTGGTATGGCGAAAAGCCATGTACATTGCCGGATTGAAAAAAAAGGCCGAAGCCTTACCACAACGGCAACGCTAAGTTCAGTCATGGGGTGCGACACTACGTTATCGACCGTGGCCCAAAACTTATTACTCTCTTGTTGGATTTAAAACCATCTCTTTTGGAGTGAAAGTTGGGCTCGTACATTACGAATTTGGAAGGGAACAAGTAGCAACGTTCATGGAAATCTTGGGTGACATTCCTCCAATACACACAGCCTTTTTTGTTTAGCCAACCAAGCGCGGCATAGCACGAGGTCCGCCTTAGTGGTGTACCGAGTGGTCCTTTGGCTCACCCCTTCATCTTTCCACTGTTGGCGCTCTCTCCCTTACCATCATCAACCATGGATGCGCCCTTGTTAATTGGCTGGCCAAATTGGGAAAACAATATTGGCGCCCTGTCGATGCCGTACCCTTGTGTTTGTTCCTCAGTCCTAGGACCGTCATCCAGAATGAAGACGTCGCCATTGAGCATGGACTCTTGTCGTTCATATGGGACACCATTTGTATTTGTTTTGTGCTGCTTGGATCAGATCGCATATATGGAAATGGATGTCTAGGCAAGTTTATCTGTTTCGGTCAGGGGCTGCTCCAGTGACCCGACACATTTGGTCTACCATGACGGGTATGGTTTTTTTTCTCCCCAATTTCACATAATTAGGCCAATTTATGAGATAAAAGAGGCAATAGAAACTAATAATATATCCAAAAGGAGCCACTTTAAGGAGATTAAGTTGTTCCCACAAATAGTGCCTTATTCATGTGCAAAAGGAGGTAAGTTTCAAAGTCAACGATAGAGATGGATAAGTTAGATCAAGCATCATGGTGGAGGATGATGGTGCACTTCTTCTTGAACCAAGCCCTTGGCCCGTATCCATGACGCAACATCGGCCCCAAGCACGCCTGCGCCGTCGTCGTCTTTGCAGGAGGCGAGGAGCTTCGAGTTCCTCCTCCGCATCGACAAGGACCCGTTCGACATCAAGCAGCTCCTAGACAAGTTCGCCGAGTTCTTCAACGATGCCGAGCCGGCCGAGTTGCAGCTGCGGGAGGCCAGCTGCGGCTTTTGCCGATCGCCTATCGAGATCTTGTTCAACATGCATGGCAAGATCTACCTGCACACCAGGTAGGAGAAGTTCTCCTGCGACCACAACCTTGAGGCCGACTGCCTGCTCACCTTCCTATAAGAAGGGGACAACGAGATGACCATCAAGGTGTTTGATAAGATATCCTGCCGCAGGAACTACCACACCGATGAGTCCAGCGAGGACACCGACATTTAGTACTATTAGAGTGTTCTTTCTTTGCAGCGACGATGGCCACCGGCCAATTGAAATTGCTAGTGTAGGTTTCTAGATGTTCTTTCGTAGATTCAGAGAAGACCGGACTGCTGGATTTTCTAGTTTTGATGACTGGGTGTCTATGAGTATTTTTCCTTCGCAACGAAGAAGGTCAGGGCCGCGAGAACCAACTAGTTAGGTTTACTCATTTTGCATTGTTTCAACCATGTTCCAAACTATGGATTAGAGTGAGTACTAGTTTGCGCAATGTTCCTATTAATGTTTAATTGAAAAATATATACGTCGGACCGCTGGATGCACCCAAATGCAAACAGACACGCGGTAAAAAATAACATTTTTCGTGTTTGCATCCGTAGTTGTCAGAATCATCATTCTACTATGCGATTCTACGACTTCACGATCTATTTTGAATGGAGGGATTCAACGATTCTGCTAAGTAGAATGTAAGATTTTACGATTCTAAAATTTAAGATCCTATGATTTACGATTCTACCGTAGATGTTCCGATCCGATTAAGAATCATGATTCTAACAACATTGCCGCAGGCTAACACAAATGGCGCAGCCGGTCGCTTTCGACGTCCAATTTCCGTCTGTCTGTTGAAGATGCGAGAAGCCTAATCTTTGTGGCTGCATTGGAGAGTAGAAGATCCAAGAAAATCTCAATCCAGCATCGCAGGAAATCTCAATCCAGCATCGCAGGACAGAGTAAATGGCGCGAAGCTGCCAAGTTGGCGGATCCTCCCTCAGCCGATTTTATGATGATCTTGCATGCAAGCGGCCCCTTCTGCAATCATGCCTCTCCCTTTGCCCATTTGGTTCTTCCTCGCCACTTCCTCAGCTTCTAAAGGTTCTGATTGATTAAGCATCATGTTTTGCCCGAGGATGATCAGAACACGTGATCAATTCAATTTCTCAGCGACACGTCAAAAACCGCGACACGTCAGCAGCCACTCACCCGTGGGTCCCTGAAACGCCAGTGTGCCACGGATGCAGAGAGGTAGCTAGATCCACACATGGCGACGCCATTGCCACTACACGGAGTAGCAGGAGCAGCAGACGGACGGGACGTCCCTAGCTTGCTAGGACACGATGCACAGTGTCACACATTTACGGCGCCTACTGTAGGCGTCCCCGCATGCAGGCTGTCTCCAACAACCTCCAGCTCGGCGTCCTCCCCGTCGCCGCGACACCTCCTCGCCTCTATATAAACCCCGAAGCGCTCGCCTTGCTCCTCCCAACGCAACCACCGCCTTCCGTGCAGAGCTCCAGCTATCTACACGAGCTCTTCACCTCGATCTGTGTACGGGCCGTGCGGCAAATACTACTCTTCTCCATGGGCGCGTGCAACTCATGCGAGGCTACGGCGGTGGCGGCGGTGACGGGGGACGCGGCGGTGGGTGAGGCGGCTGTTAGCATAAGCCGTTGTATGGCGACGGCGACAGGACGCAGCGGGCGCAGCGGAAGCATGACGACGTCCAGGTCTCGCGGAGGAGCAGGGGGGCTCACGATCGAGGAAGACCGGATCGTCAAGGCGTTCGTGCGCGGGGCGATTGGTGAGTGCGTTGAGTCAGTCTGTACCGTTGTAGCTAGCTGCATGTCGTGTGTGCATGATCCACTAGGATAGGTATGTGCTGTTAGTGGTGTGAGTGCATGGAGTGCGTGGGTGCGTGAGTGCTGCGATCGCCCACGCTATAAAGCCATCCTGTAATCAGTTAGTTCAGTATTGAGTTGCCGAGCAATGTAGCCACACTGCAATACAGAAAAGACTCGGGCGTTGGTGCGCCCGTGGCGGCGTTCGTCGCCGGCCAGAAACCTTGTGTCTTCTTTTTCCTCCGTCTGAGCGAGAGAGAGAGAGAGGGCAGCGGCGTTGATCGCAGGAGGGGCTGGTCCGGCGTGTGTCGCCGGGGCCAGCCCCTACATTTGGTATCAGAGCCTTGTCGATCCGAGGCGCGGCCGTGGCGTGCGGTCGGTCCGCGACGAGCACGGCGGACGCGGAGGCGGCGAGGGGACGCCGTATGTGCGGCGAGCGCGGCGACCGCGGCGGACCTGTGTGGTGGCGCAGAGGCCGCGGTGGCGTGGCAAGGCGGTGGCGTGCAGGAGCTGCGCGGCCACGGAGGCTGTAGCGGCGCCATGCGACGGCCATGGAAGAAACTCGGCGTGTGTCGCCGAGGAAGAGAACCGCGTCCTGGGCGCGCCGGGCTGGCCGCGTTGCCTGCGTCAGTGCGCGGCATGGGCGTGAGCTGGAGGCGTGTGGAGCGCGGCGACGGTCGCCAAGGAGGAAGAAGATCGAGCTGCTCGAGTGGCCGCGTTGCCAACGTGCGTGCGTGGCATGGGCGCGAGTCGAGGGTGTGCGGACCACCGGAGAAGATGGACGCGTTCGTGCGCCGAGGCGTTGGTGCACCGGGAAGATAAGCTGCGGCGTGTGTCGCCGGAGATGAAGAAGGGCGCTCCCCGCGTCGACGAGAAGCCGGTGTCCTGTACGTCAGGATGGGCGGCGCAATCACGGCTTAGGGGGGTGAATGTTAGCATAAGCCGTTGTATGGCGACGGCGACAGGACGCAGCGGGCGCAGCGGAAGCATGACAACGTCCAGGTCTCGCGGAGGAGCAGGGGGCTCACGATCGAGGAAGACCGGATCGTCAAGGCGTTCGTGCGCGGGGCGATTGGTGAGTGCGTTGAGTCAGTCTGTACCGTTGTAGCTAGCTGCATGTCGTGTGTGCATGATCCACTAGGATAGGTATGTGCTGTTAGTGGTGTGAGTGCATGGAGTGCGTGGGTGCGTGAGTGCTGCGATCGCCCACGCTATAAAGCCATCCTGTAATCAGTTAGTTCAGTATTGAGTTGCCGAGCAATGTAGCCACACTGCAATACAGAAAAGACTCGGGCGTTGGTGCGCCCGTGGCGGCGTTCGTCGCCGGCCAGAAACCTTGTGTCTTCTTTTTCCTCCGTCTGAGCGAGAGAGAGAGAGAGAGGGCAGCGGCGTTGATCGCAGGAGGGGCTGGTCCGGCGTGTGTCGCCGGGGCCAGCCCCTACATTTGGTATCAGAGCCTTGTCGATCCGAGGCGCGGCCGTGGCGTGCGGTCGGTCCGCGACGAGCACGGCGGACGCGGAGGCGGCGAGGGGACGCCGTATGTGCGGCGAGCGCGGCGACCGCGGCGGACCTGTGTGGTGGCGCAGAGGCCGCGGTGGCGTGGCAAGGCGGTGGCGTGCAGGAGCTGCGCGGCCACGGAGGCTGTAGCGGCGCCATGCGACGGCCATGGAAGAAACTCGGCGTGTGTCGCCGAGGAAGAGAACCGCGTCCTGGGCGCGCCGGGCTGGCCGCGTTGCCTGCGTCAGTGCGCGGCATGGGCGTGAGCTGGAGGCGTGTGGAGCGCGGCGACGGTCGCCAAGGAGGAAGAAGATCGAGCTGCTCGAGTGGCCGCGTTGCCAACGTGCGTGCGTGGCATGGGCGCGAGTCGAGGGTGTGCGGACCACCGGAGAAGATGGACGCGTTCGTGCGCCGAGGCGTTGGTGCACCGGGAAGATAAGCTGCGGCGTGTGTCGCCGGAGATGAAGAAGGGCGCTCCCCGCGTCGACGAGAAGCCGGTGTCCTGTACGTCAGGATGGGCGGCGCAATCACGGCTTAGGGGGGTGAATGTTAGCATAAGCCGTTGTATGGCGACGGCGACAGGACGCAGCGGGCGCAGCGGAAGCATGACGACGTCCAGGTCTCGCGGAGGAGCAGGGGGGCTCAGGATCGAGGAAGACCGGATCGTCAAGGCGTTCGTGCGCGGGGCGATTGGTGAGTGCGTTGAGTCAGTCTGTACCGTTGTAGCTAGCTGCATGTCGTGTGTGCATGATCCACTAGGATAGGTATGTGCTGTTAGTGGTGTGAGTGCATGGAGTGCGTGGGTGCGTGAGTGCTGCGATCGCCCACGCTATAAAGCCATCCTGTAATCAGTTAGTTCAGTATTGAGTTGCCGAGCAATGTAGCCACACTGCAATACAGAAAAGACTCGGGCGTTGGTGCGCCCGTGGCGGCGTTCGTCGCCGGCCAGAAACCTTGTGTCTTCTTTTTCCTCCGTCTGAGCGAGAGAGAGAGAGAGAGGGCAGCGGCGTTGATCGCAGGAGGGGCTGGTCCGGCGTGTGTCGCCGGGGCCAGCCCCTACAGCGGCGGCGGCGAGGGTCGTGCTCGCGGACGGCGAGCTGCAGCGGTTCCCCGGGGGCACCCTCGCGACGCATGCGCTAAAGGCGGCGGCTTCTGCTGCCGCGGACGGCGCGGGCGCCTGCCTCCTATGCAGCGCCGACGGGCTCGAGCTCGGCGGCGCCGTGGCGGCAGTCGCTGCAGACGAGGAGCTACAGCCCGGGCAGCTCTACTTCGTGCTCCCCGCGGCCATGCGGCGGCGTCCGCTGCGGGCGGAGGAGATGGCCGCGCTCGCCATCCGCGCCAGCGCCGCGCTGGGGGCCGACCACCACGGCCCGCTCGTCTTCCCGGACTCGGCCGCCGGAGGCGCCCCTGTGAGGAGCCGAGAGAAGGGGTCCCGCCGGCGCTCGCGGAGGACGCCCAGCCTGGGCCGGAACTTCGTGACAGACCTCGGCGCCATTGCCGAGTAGCGAGCCGGCTCGCCGTCCGGCGAGGATCGAGATTGGAAAAAAACAGCTCGATTGTAGTTAGCGTGTATACTAATCCACCATTAGGGACTTTGACTAATGCTAATCTAGCGTAGCGTAGCTTAGCTGGCTGGCTTAGGTACTGTGTAGGTTGTAGGGGAAGCAGAAAGACACGTAGGCACATTGCATATTCTGATGATCTGATCCAAGGGCTGTCTCGATTCTGGACCGGACGCCCAGGTCTCTCGTTTATGTCTGACGGGTGGGTCCAACTTCCCATGATGCTTTCAAATATTCAATGCTTCATTTTGGTCGGGAAAACTGAAGTATTTGTAAAATACTTCAAAAAACTGAGCTGCCAAACGGGTTCTAAAACTGAATTTACTTTTCTAAACTACACCTAACTGATTTCTTAAAATCTTTAGAGGAGTAAATTTATAAGAGTCGGTCCATAAAAAGTGACCAATTCTGTTAATATAAGAGACCCAGGCTTGGTCGAGTATAATTTTTCGGCTCCTCTGCTGCCCACCATCCATGCTGATCTTGCCGACGCCGGTCAGAATAGGCCTAGCTCGCACCACCGCGTCACCCCCCTCCCTCCTCCCCCTCCCCCCCCCCCCCCCCCACACCATCGCACCACCATGACCTACTAGCTCGACATTGTCTCTTCTTACTTGTATATTTCAAAGCGTGTTGACGAGTATGACAGGATGGGTCGTGGGTGGCAGCATAAGGCGGAGGAAGGCAACATTGACAGGGTCGACGAGCTGCTCGCGGAAGGCACTTCCGTGGTAGATTCCAACATCCTGAGAGAGATGGCCAAGGCTAGAGGGAAGAGCCGTACACAGGTACAACAATGCACAACTCAAATCCTGAATTATAGGTTCTGCACACCAAGTTCGCCTCGGCTCTCCTTGCAAGTTGTAACACACGCAGATCCGTATGACACTAATGGATTCACCTTTTCTTGTTCTTCTCCAGGTAGTATTGAGTTGGATTTACGTGCAAGGAGTGACCCCAATCGTCAAGAGCTTCATAATAATACGGTCACATGATTGTTTAAATTAATTCAATTTCATCAGAAGAAGCTGAGGAAATAACAAGGAAGAATACGTGGAGAGACTTCCATGTGGAATCACTTTGTTTGAGTAGTTAAATTTGAGGGATTAGCTAGGTGTGGCCACCGTTAGAGGAGTGAAGTTTTACTCCTCTAAGTTTACTCCTCCGTTTACTCATCTAAAGTTAGAGATGCTGTTAGCTATGCAGAAATATGGTTACCGGTTTGTAACCGGATATCCCGACCAATGGACTTACGAGGCAAAAAGTTCTGATTTTTTGTGCTTTCCTAAACGTAAGACTATTAGCCGGTCGGGATTTTCCGGGTAACAGCGGTAACCTGAGATCCTAACCCATGGGGAAAATTTTACTATCTCAGAACCAAAACCTTAGTCATAACGAAGAACATTCCGCTACGCGTTAATTGAGTTGCTTATGTATTTCCTCCTGGTAATTGTGGTCGTACCTTGGGAGAGAAGCAGGATAGGTAACAGCAAGGAGTGTGGACGGAGGAAATCCATTTCGGTACGAGGAAAACGACACGGATCCAGAGACCTTTTCTTTTCAGCTTTTCTATCCTCTCGCATTTGCATTTGCATTTGCATTTGCATGGCTGGCTCACGTCGCTCGCGTACAGTTCGCTGCACTACCCTGTGCCTGCGCTGCGTGCCAGTCGGGACGAAGAGTGGCCGACGCCAATCGACCCGTCGGTATCCCCGCTGCAACGACTTGCGACTCAGATAGTGCACGCGAGCGGGTACGCCAAGGCGCCCATGGTTTCCTTGGGAAGAGAGTATTATCTCGCCGGTCACCTGATGACTGATGTGCTTAGCTTGCTAATTAGCTAGCGAACAGATTCGTTTCCAGCCGATAGATAAGCACATTAGAAAACCCAAACTTAATTTGCTGAAGACACCCATATTCATTCGTCGTGTCGAAATCCATCGATTCTATGGGCGTGAACAAGTTGCGTATCTGGTTTTGTTGGGATAAAATCCAGTCACCATTCCCAAGTCAACTGACTGTCCGAATATATTCTAGCAGGAAACTCAGAAATCGCTATCGTGATCGTACGTATGGAGAGAAGCATGCGACCAAGTATACGAGACGGCAGCACCGTGAAAGTGAAAAAGCGGTGAGCTGATATAAGACGTTGGTACCGATCGGCAGAAGCAAGTCCTTGTCAAACCGTTGCTTTTCAGTATAGTAAAATTAAGCTTAACACCTTGACGGCTTGACGTACACGCACCAGTGGCCAGATCGGAGCCTAATATTTTTTTTCTAAGAAACACAGTACAAACACAGGCGTTCACAAACACGCGCATACATTAACCCCTATGAATACACACACTCACATCCTATCCCTATGAGCACGTACGGAAGGCTGAGCCGGCCAGATCGGAGCGCAATATTTTTGTTTTTACATTTCTCGGCTATACAGCGAGTGCAATTTCTTTTTTTTTTAGGTAATTTTTCTTTCCACTCGTCAAGAAGCTCGCACGCGACATACGCTATGTAGCAGACAACAACAACTACTGTTAAGTTGCTATGAACAGATCGGCTCGCCGGGCTGGCCGTGGAGGAAAAGCGCGAGTTAACGGCGGACATGCAAGAACGTGACCTGGCTGGGCGTTTAGCTGAGGTTAAGGTTAAAGGCGACATCGGGTTGGGCTGATGATGTTGTGCTGTCCATATCGGGGAAATATCTGAGTCTAGTAGCAGTGACGAGTAACTTGGACCACAATAACATACATATATTACTAGTTTAATTATACGTTACAATATTCAAAGTGGGTATTAATTTATTTTTTGAAACGAGGCAAAAGCTTTGCCTTTCATTGATATAGGAGAAAAGAGTTGGCCCGTTTATGAGGAAAACAGGCCGAAAAACCGTTACAACACGACACCACACGCCAGCCCCGAGGCTGCGCTCCACACGGGTCGACGACCAGCCAGGTCGACACCACACCTCAACGCAACAGGCGGAGGCGAAAGACCGGAGCCACCGCTCCAACTACCACGCCGGCCCCGAGGCCGCGCCCCGCCCGGCCGAAGACGAACTCCGCCTCCGCCGAAATCACCAAAACACTCCACAAGTCCCATTGTCCGGTGGACATCCAAAGCGAGGCCCCAAGAGGCAAAACGACGCAAGAGCGCCGTCCACGCCCGATCCCGCAAGGGATCTAGGGTTTCCCCCCGGAGAGCCCGAGCGGAGAACAAGAAACACCCGCTTCGACGACGCCTTCAAGAAGTAAGCGGCGCCCACAAGCGTCACCGTCGTCGGTCCTGGCCGGCCGCCAGGACAGAGCTTTCGCCCAGCAAAGAGTTCCAAGACCTCGCGCCCGCCAACAAGGACCGGCACAAACCACCACCTGCAGCCATTGAGCAACCTCCTAGCCCACCTGTAGCCTCCGACGCGCAGAGGGCAGCACAGCCCGAAGCCAACAGAGTACCGCCGAAGATCACCGTGGGCGCCGCCGGAACGCCACATAGAGGGGACGCCGACCAACACCGACACGGGGCTCGAGGACGAACACCGAAAACCGCAGACATGAACTCCCCGCACCACCCGAAGCCGCCACCGCACTGCCACCCCGGCGCCAGACCATGGCCAACACCGCGCCACCCCAGCGCCATGACGGAGATACCGCCAACGCCAACAGCGGCCACGGCCCACATGGCCCGACAGGCCCAGATCGGGGCCCGCCCATCGCCGCAGCCTCCCGAAGCAGCACCGTCGCCATGACCTCCGGCAGGCACCTCCGCCGTGGCCCCCTCCGCCGTGGCCACCCACAGGCTCCTCCGCCGCGGCCTCCACCGCGGCCTCCAACACTGCGGCCTCCCGCTGCAGGCCGTCGCCGCGGCCATCCGATTGAAGCACCACCGCCGCGTCCACCCGAAGCAGCTCCGCCGCCGTGGCCGCCCAAAGCAGCGCCGCCGCGGCCTCCCGAAGCAGCCCCGCCGGGCCGACACCGGCCGCCGCGAGCCAGCCCGTAACCTCCGCTGCCGCTCGCAGCGCCCCCGCGCCGGGGAAATGCGAGGGGAAAAGATGAGGCGGAGAAACAACCGCCCCGCCGCCACCATCCTTGAGGCGCGCACGGCTTCGCCGGCGTCCCCTCCGGCGGCGGCGAAGCGGGGGAGGGAGAGGGAGGGCCTTGTGGCGGCGCTAGGGTTTCTCCCCCGAGCCGCCAGAGGAGCGACGCGAGGGAGCGCTTTCGTTTAGCATAAGTGGGTATTAATTTATATGTGGTTTATGCATTGTATTATTTATTATGTTATAGACACATTTTGCCTTGGGGTGTGTGTATACGAAATAGCACCCGAATCTCCAGGTGATATTGCATAATAATAATGAAGAAAGAAAGTGAGGTGGTGAAAGATCGAGATGTCGCCTAGAGGGGGGGGTGAATAGGCAATTACAAACTCTTGCGGATTTGTCTTGTAAGAATGTGGAATTAAACTAATGTTTAGTTTACAAGCACAAACCCTAAATATGCTAAGCTCAACTAAGTGTAACAATGGCAACTAGAGCTAAGCAAGATAGGCACAAGATATATGTAGCACAAGTGATAGCAAGATATATGTACTTCAAGCACGATGGCTATCACAAGGAAAGAGAGCTCGGGCATAGAAATAACCGAGGCACGCGGAGACGAGGATGTATTCCCGTGTTCCCTTGCTTTGCAACAAGGTACGTCACGTTTGGAGGAGTGGAGGTCCCACGAAGGATTCCCCGCGCCACGAAGGCTCACCCTATTCTCCGAACCACACCCACGAAGGATAATGGCCCTTTCCTTATGGTTAGCTTTTCCTCCGCTCCGGAGATGGCAAGCTGCACAACCACTTCACAAGCTCCACGAAGGAGAAGCCCGGGCCTCTTCACAATCTTCTTGAAGAGATCACCGGAGCACCAACCGCCAAGCCAACTAGGAGGTCACCCTCCAAGAGTAACAAGCTCACGGTCTCTCACTCGAACAAATCGTGGTGGAGAGCTCAACACTATGCAATGATGCAAAGCAAGAACACCGGAGGTGTTCAAGTCCTTCACACTCAAATCCCACCAAAGCAACGAATGCTAGGATGAGATTGGAGAGGAAGAACAAGGGGGAAAATCAACCAAAGACTCCAAGATCTAGATCCCAAGAGATTCCCTCACTTAGAGAAGAAACGGTTTGGTGGAAGTGTAGATCTAGATCTCCTCTCTCAAATCCTCAAATATGAGCAAGAATGGTTGGAGGAATCAAGGGGGAGAGCAAGTTCTTCAAATAGCAACAATGGAGGTGAGAGAGTGGGAAGAACTAACTTGCTCAAGGTGGAAGAAGGGCTATTTATAGTCTAGGAAGAAAAATAACCGTTGGGGAAGAAACGGGGTGTAAAACGCATAAAAAACGAGCTGAAAAAGACAGCCCAGCCGGCCAGCAGGCCGGCCGACCGGAGCCTGGGCCGGAGAGGCCGGTGGCCTGCCCGGTCGGACCGGCCCACCGACCGGGCGCTGCAGATGGCGCGCTGGGCGGCCAAACTGCCTCAGGCGCGCGGGGGGAGCAGCAGGCCGTGGCATGGGCCGGCGGCGGCCAAGGCGGCCCGGTGGAGATTCGGCTCGGGCCGTGGAGGCGGCCGTGCCTGCGAGCCGTGGCCGGGCGGCGGAAAGGCTCGGCCGCGCGGGCGAGCAGGTGGGCCGCGTGGGGGCAGTGAGGCCCAGCCGGCGGGGAGCCCGGTTCGGCCGGAGGCAGCGCCGGGCGGGCCGGTCGGTGACCGGGCCTGCGACCGGACGGGGCGGCCAGGCCCACGGGAATCCGCCCGGATGGCACCGGTTCCCAGGCCGGTTTTCGACCGGGTGGGCCGGCGCCTGGCCCGGTCCAGACGGCTGGCTCCTTCCCTTCTTTTTTTCTTTTCTTCTTTTCTCTTTTTCTTTAATAACAATTGCTCCCGAACTCCGAATCGCATGAAACCAAATTTGTTTGGAAGATAACAACAAATGCTATCTAATAGAAAGTGAAAACCCAAGAATCTGTAGGAGGGGATTTTATCATGAATATAAAAGGTAGAACCTTATATCATGAATAACCGGTAAAATCACCCAACATCGAAAACGCAATAGAAGATGCATGTGAACTCCGTTTTCGATGAACTTGGGCTTGTTGTAAAGCTAGCAACAAGCTCAAGAACCTCACACCGAGAAATACCAAGAAGCAATAAGAATATGCAACGCATGCAAGGATTGAGCTCTGATACGTCCAATTTGCATCACTATTTTGTATCATAATTTGCTGTTATTCATTGATATATTTCATATTGGGACACAATACTTATGTTATTTCATCTAGTTTGCATGTTTCATCATCATTGGAGGATCAAGCACCGGAGCCAGGATTCTGCTGGAAAAGGCACCGTCAGAACGCAATATTTCGGAAGATCAACTGTGGAAGGAAATTTCACGTAAAATCCTATTTTTCCAGATGACGGAGGGAGCCAAAAGGGGGAGCAGAGAGGAGCCACTATGGGCCCAGACCACAGGGCGGCGCGGCCCAGGGCCTGGCCGCGCCACCCTGTGCTCTGGGGGCCCCACAGCCCTTTTCGCCTCCTTTTCTTCGCGTACTCCTTCGTCCCGAAAACCTAAGCCACAGAGAGGACCTCACGAGGGGTTACAGCCGCCTCTGCGGGGCGGAGAACACCAGAGAGAAAAGAGCTCTCCGGCGGGCAGAAATCCGCCGGGAAATTCCTCCCGGAGGGGGAAATCGACGCCATCGCCATCGTCATCGAGCGGGACATCATCTCCATCATCATCATCATCTCCACCATCTACACCGCCATCACCACCGCTGCACCTCGTCATCGCTGTAGCAATTCGGGTTAAATCTTGATTGTTTGATAGGGGAAACTCTCCCGTGTTATTCTATACTTGTTGTAGATGCTATTGAGTGAAACCATTGAACCAAGGTTTATGTTCAGATTGTTATTCATCATCATATCACCTCTGATTGTATTCCATATGATGTCTCGTGAGTAGTTCGTTTAGTTCTTGAGGACATGGGTGAAGTCTAAATGCTAGTAGTGAATTATGGTTGAGTAATATTCAATGTTATGATATTTAAGTTGTGGTGTCATTCTTCTAGTGGTGTCGTGTGAACGTCGACTACACGACACTTCACCATTTATGGGCCTAGGGGAGTGCATCTTGTATTCGGTTGCTAATTGCGGGGTTGCCGGAGTGACGTAAACCCGAGCCCCCGTTAGTATATCGATGCAAGAGGGATCGCAGGATCTCGCAGTTTAAGGCTGTGGTTAGATTTATCTTAATTACTTTCTTGTAGTTGCGGATGCTTGCAAGGGGTATAATCACAAGTATGTATTAGTCCTAGGAAGGGCGGTGCATTAGCATAGGTTCACCCACACAACACTTATCAAAACAATGAAGATTATTAAACCACATGAAGCGAAAGTACTAGACTAAAATCCCCGTGTGTCCTCGTGAACGTTTGGTCATTATAAGTAAACAAACCGGCTTGTCCTTTGTGCTAAAAAGGATTGGGCCACTCGCTGCAATTATTTCTCTCGCATTTTATTTCCTTGTACTTTATTTATCTGCAATATCAAAACCTCCTGAATACTTGTTGATACGTCTCCAATGTATCGATAATTTCTTATGTTCCATGCTACTTTATTGATGATACCTACATGTTTTATACACATTATATGTCAT
>NC_061510.1:371542548-371582075 GCF_022539505.1 Lolium rigidum
GTGGACTTTTTAGGCATAGATGCAGTTGGATGGCGGTCTATGTACTTTGTCGTAATGCCCAATTAAATCTCACTATACTTATCATGTCATGTATGTGCATTGTTATGCCCTCTCTATTTGTCAATTGCCCGACTGTAATTTGTTCACCCAACATGCTTTTATCTTATGGGAGAGACACCTCTAGTGAACTGTGGACCCCGGTCCATTCTTTTAATACTGAAATACAAATCTGCTGCAATACTTGTTTTACTGTTTTCTCTGCAAACAATCATCTTCCACACAATACGGTTGATCCTTTGTTACAGCAAGCCGGTGAGATTGACAACCTCACTGTTTCGTTGGGGCAAAGTACTTTGGTTGTGTTGTGCAGGTTCCACGTTGGCGCCGGAATCTCTGGTGTTGCGCCGCACTACATCCCGCCGCCATCAACCTTCAACGTGCTTCTTGACTCCTACTCGGTTCGATTAAACCTTGGTTTCTTACGAGGGAAACTTGCCGCTGTGCGCATCACACCTTCCTCTTGGGGTTCCCAACGGACGTGTCAACTACACGCATCAAGCAAATTTCTGGCGCCGTTGCCGGGGAGATCAAGACACGCTGCAAGGGGAGTCTCCACTTCCCAATCTCTTTACTTTGTTTTTGTCTTGCTTTATTTTATTTACTACTTTGTTTGCTGCACTTTATATCAAAACACAAAAAAATTAGTTGCTAGCTTTACTTTATTTACTGTCTTGCACTCTATATCAAAAACACAAAAAAATTAGTTTACTTGCATTTACTTTATCTAGTTTGCTTTATTTACTACTGTTAAAATGGCCAACCCTGAAAATACTAAGTTGTGTGACTTCACTAGCACAAATAATAATGATTTCTTATGCACACCTATTGCTCCACCTGCTACTACAGCAGAATTCTTTGAAATTAAACCTGCTTTACTTAATCTTGTTATGCGAGAGCAATTTTCCGGTGTTAGTTCGATGATGCTGCTGCCCATCTCAATAATTTTGTTGAACTATGTGAAATGCAAAAATATAAAGATGTAGATGGTGACATTATAAAATTAAAATTGTTCCCTTTCTCATTAAGAGGAAGAGCTAAAGATTGGTTGCTATCTCTCGCCTAAGAATAGTATTGATTCATGGACTAAATGCAAGGATGCTTTTATTGGTAGATATTATCCCCCTGCTAAAATTATATCTTTGAGGAGTAGCATAATGAATTTTAAACAATTGGATAATGAACATGTTGCTCAAGCTTGGGAAAGAATGAAATCTCTGGTTAAAAATTGCCCAACACATGGACTGACTACTTGGATGATCATCCAAACCTTCTATGCGAGGACTAAATTTTTCTTCGCGGAATTTATTGGATTCAGCTGCTGGAGGTACCTTTATGTCCATCACTCTTGGTGAAGCAACAAAGCTTCTTGATAATATGATGATTAATTACTCTGAATGGCACACGGAAAGAGCTCCACAAGGTAAGAAGGTAAATTCTGTTGAAGAAACCTCTTCCTTGAGTGATAAGATTGATGCTATTATGTCTATGCTTGTTAATGGTAGGACTAATGTTGATCCTAATAATGTTCCGTTAGCTTCATTGGTTGCTCAAAATTCTAGACCACATCCTGCTAATGATAATTCTTATGGTAGATATGTTTCACCTAATGAGGAAAAGATGTTAGAAATTGAAAGGTCCACCAAGAGCTTTATGCAATCACAGTATGAGCAAAATAAATTGTTTACTAAAACTATGAATGAGCAATCTACCTTGTTGAAGAAAATAGGAAATCAACTTGAAAATTTGAATATGGAGATTTCTGGGTTGCAAACTAAACTTGCAAATGCTCGAAGACCGAATCTCATACATGTCTCAGCGTCACAATCTTCTTTAATTAATAAAATGGCTGCTAAACCTGATGATATTGAAAATAAAATTGTTACTACAGCAAATGCCATCCAAGTTAGAATTAATGAGAATATAAGATTAATGGCTGAACTAGCGTGCTAGGTGGGATAGAGAAGAAAATGAAAAACTAGCTAAAAAGGAAAATGTAGCTAAAGTTTGGACTATTACCACCACTAGCAATGCTAATGATTCATATGTTGCTGCACCTCCTACTATCAATGGTAAAATAATTGGTGTTGGCAATGCTTCTACTCCTAGTGCAAAGCGCGCAAAATTACTCGAAACCGCTAAAACTGCTGAAACTGCTTGTGATAAAACTGCTGAAATTTTTTCCAACCTTGGGGATGATAATCCCATTGCTTTAGATTGTAATGATTTAGATTTTGATGATTGCCACATCTCTGAAGTTATAAAGTTCTTACAAAAGCTTGCTAAAAGTCCTAATGCTAGCGCTATAAACTTGGCTTTCACAAAACATATTACAAATGCTCTCATAAAAGCTAGAGAAGAGAAACTAAAACTTGAAACTTCTATTCCTAGAAAGCTAGAAGATGGTTGGGAGCCCATCATTAAAATGAGAGTCAAAGATTTTGATTGTAATGCTTTATGTGATCTTGGTGCAAGTATTTCTGTTATGCCTAAAAAAGTCTATGATATGCTTGACTTGCCACTATTGAAGAATTGTTATTTGGATGTTAATCTCGCTGATAATGCTAAAAAGAAACCTTTGGGGAAGGTTGATAATGTTCATATTATGGTTAACAATAACCTTGTCCCCGTTGATTTTGTTGTCTTGGATATTGAATGCAATGCATCTTGCCCCATTATATTGGGAAGACCTTTTCTTCGAACCGTTGGTGCTACTATTGATATGAAGGAAGGTAATATTAAATATCAATTTCCTCTCAAGAAATGTATGGAACACTTCCCTAGAAATAGAATGAAGTTACCTTATGATTCTATTATTAGAACAAATTATGATGTTGATGCTTCGTCTCTCGATGTTACTTGAGTTACACTTTCTGCGCCTAGCCGAAAGGCGTTAAAGAAAAGCGCTTATGGGAGACAACCCATGTTTTTACTACAGTATTTTTGTTTTATATTTGTGTCTTGGAAGTTGTTTACTACTGTAGCAACCTCTCCTTATCTTAGTTTTATGTTTTGTTGTGCCAAGTAAAGTCTTTGATAGTAAAGTAAGTACTAGATTTGGATTACTGCGCAGTTCCAGATTTCTTTGCTGTCACGAATCTGGGTCTACCTCCCTGTAGGTAGCTCAGAAAATTAAGCCAATTTACGTGCATGATCCTCAGATATGTACGCAACTTTCATTCAATTTGAGCATTTTCATTTGAGCAAGTCTGGTGGCCTAATAAAATCCATCTTTACGGACTGTTCTGTTTTGACAGATTCTGCCTTTTATTTTGCATTGCCTCTTTTGCTATGTTGGATGAATTTCTTTGATCCATTAATGTCCAGTAGCTTTATGCAATGTCCAGAAGTGTTAAGAATGATTGTGTCACCTCTGAACATGTGAATTTTTATTATGCACTAACCCTCTAATGAGTTGTTTCGAGTTTGGTGTGGAGGAAGTTTTCAAGGATCAAGAGAGGAGTATGATGCAATATGATCAAGGAGAGTGAAAGCTCTAAGCTTGGGGATGCCCCGGTGGTTCACCCCTGCATATTCTAAGAAGACTCAAGCGTCTAAGCTTGGGGATGCCCAAGGCATCCCCTTCTTCATCGACAACATTATCGGGTTCCTCCCCCGAAACTATATTTTTATTCCGTCACATCTTATGCACTTTGATTGGAGCGTCGGTTTGTTTTTGTTTTTTGTTTTGTTTGAATAAAATGGATCCTAGCATTCACTTTATGGGAGAGAGACACGCTCCGCTGTAGCATATGGACAAATATGTCCTTAGGCTCTACTCATAGTATTCATGGCGAAGTTTCTTCTTCGTTAAATTGTTATATGGTTGGAATTGGAAAATACTACATGTAGTAATTCTAAAATGTCTTGGATAATTTGATACTTGGCAATTGTTGTGCTCATGTTTAAGCTCTTGCATCATATACTTTGCACCCATTAATGAAGAAATACTTAGAGCTTGCTAATTTGGTTTGCATATTTGGTTTCTCTAGAGTCTAGATAACATCTAGTATTGAGTTTTGAACAACAAGGAAGACGGTATGGAGTCTTATAATGTTTACAATATGTATTTTATGTGAGTTTTGCTGTACCGTTCATCCTTGTGTTTGTTTCAAATAACCTTGCTAGCCTAAACCTTGTATCGAGAGGGAATACTTCTCATGCATCCAAAATCCTTGAGCCAACCACTATGCCATTTGTGTCCACCATACCTACCTACTACATGGTATTTATCCGCCATTCCAAAGTAAATTGCTTGAGTGCTACCTTTAAAATTCCATCATTCACCTTTGCAATATATAGCTCATGGGACAAATAGCTTGAAAACTATTGTGGTATTGAATATGTACTTATGCACTTTATCTCTTATTAAGTTGCTTGTTGTGCGATAACCATGCTTCTGGGACGCCATCAACTATTCTTTGTTGAATATCATGTGAGTTGCTATGCATGTCCGTCTTGTCTGAAGTAAGAGAGATCTACCACCTTTATGGTTGGAGCATGCATATTGTTAGAGAAGAACTTTGGGCCGCTAACTAAAGCCATGAATCATGGTCGAAGTTTCAGTTTTGGACATATATCCTCAATCTCATATGAGAATAATAATTGTTGCCACATGCTTATGCATTAAAGAGGAGTCCATTATCTGTTGTCCATGTTGTCCCGGTATGGATGTCTAAGTTGAGAATAATCAAAAGCGAGAAATCCAAAATGCGAGCTTTCTCCTTAGACCTTTGTACGAGGCGGCATGGAGGTACCCCATTGTGACACTTGGTTAAAACATGTGCATTGCAAAGATCCGATAGTCCAAGCTAATTAGGACAAGGTGCGGGCACTATTAGTATACTATGCATGAGACTTGCAACTTGTAAGATATAACTTTCATAACTCATATGCTTTATTACTACCGTTGACAAAATTGTTTCATGTTTTCAAAATAAAAGCTCTAGCACAAATATAGCAATCGATGCTTTCCTCTTTGAAGGACCATTCTCTTTTACTTTTATGTTGAGTCGGTTCACCTATCTCTCTCCACCTCAAGAAGCAAACACTTGTGTGAACTGTGCATTGATTCCTACATATTTGCATATTGCACTTGTTATATTACTCTATGTTGACAATTATCCATGAGATATACATGTTACAAGTTGAAAGCAACCGCTGAAACTTAATCTTCCTTTGTGTTGCTTCAATGCCTTTACTTTGATTTATTGCTTTATGAGTTAACTCTTATGCAAGACTTATTAATACTTGTCTTGAAGTACTATTCATGAAAAGTCTTTGCTTTATGATTCACTTGTTTACTCATGACATTACCATTGTTTTGATCGCTGCATCCACTACATATGTTTACAAATAGTATGATCAAAGTTATGATGGCATATCACTTCAGAAATTATCTTTGTTATCATTTTACTCGCTCGGGACGAGCGAGAACTAAGCTTGGGGATGCTTGATACGTCTCCGACGTATCGATAATTTCTTATGTTCTATGCCATATTATTGATGATACCTACATGTTTTATGCACACTTTATGTCATATTCGTGCATTTTCCGGAACTAACCTATTAACAAGATGCCGAAGTGCCGGTTCTCGTTTTCTCGCTGTTTTTGGTTTCGAAATCCTAGTAACAAAATATTCTCGGAATTGGACGAAACGAAGACCCGGGGGCCTATTTCGCCACGAACCTTCCAGAAGACCGAAGAGCATACGAAGTGGGGCCACGAGGTGGCCAAACCACATGGCGGCGCGGCCAAGGGGGCCCGCGCCGCCCTGTGGTGTGGGCCCCTCGTCGGCCCCCGACTCGCCCTTCCGCCTACTTAAAGCCTCGGTCGCGAAACCCCGAGGCGAAAAACCACGATACGGAAAACCTTGCGAGACGCCGCCGCCGCCGATCCCATCTCGGGGGATTCGGAGATCTCCTCCGGCACCCTGCCGGAGAGGGGATTCATCTCCCGGAGGACTCTACACCGCCATGGTCGCCTCCGGAGTGATGAGTGAGTAGTTCACCCCTGGACTATGGGTCCATAGCGGTAGCTAGATGGTTGTCTTCTCCTCATTGTGCTTCATTGTTGGATCTTGTGAGCTGCCTAACATGATCAAGATCATCTATCCGTAATACTCTATGTTGTGTTTGTCGGGATCCGATGGATAGAGAATACCATGTTATGTTAATTATCAAGTTATTACCTATGTGTTGTTTATGATCTTGCATGCTCTCCGTTATTAGTAGAGGCTCTGGCCAAGTTGATGCTAGTAACTCCAAGAGGGAGTATTTATGCTCGATAGTGGGTTCATGCCCGCATTGATATCCGGGGAGTGACGAAACCCCTAAGGTTGTGTTGTGCTTGTTGCCACTAGGGATAAAACATTGGCGCTATGTCCGAGGATGTAGTTGTTGATTACATTACGCACCATACTTAATGCAATTGTCTGTTGCTTTGCAACTTAATACTGGAAGGGGTTCGGACGATAACCTGAAGGTGGACTTTTTAGGTATAGATGCAGTTGGATGGCGGTCTATGTACTTTGTCGTAATGCCCAATTAAATCTCACTGTACTTATCATGTCATGTATGTGCAATTTTATGCCCTCTCTATTTGTCAATTGCTCGACTGTAATTTGTTCACCCAACATGCTTTTATCTTATGGGAGAGACACCTCTAGTGAACTGTGGACCCCGGTCCATTCTTTTAATACTTGAAATACAAATCTGCTCGCAATACTTGTTTTACTCGTTTTCTCTCGCAAACAATCATTTTCCACACAATTCGGTTAATCCTTTGTTACAGACAAGCCGGTGAGATTGACAACCTCACCTGTTTCGTTGGGGCAAAGTACTTTGGTTGTGTTGTGCGGGTTCCACGTTGGCGCCGGAATCTCCGGTGTTGCGCCGCACTACATCCCGCCGCCATCAACCTTCAACGTGCTTCTTGACTCCTACTGGTTCGATTAAACCTTGGTTTCTTACTGAGGGAAACTTGCCGCTGTGCGCATCACACCTTCCTCTTGGGGTTCCCAACGGACGTGTCAACTACACGCATCAGGAGGCGGTGGAGGAGACCGTTTGCTTCATGCGACTTTGGATAGTCGGCTTCTTGGATGTTGTAGAGGACACGTCGGCCTTGGCACTTGTAGCATGAGGAGTTGATGTAGTAGAAGGAGTCGATGTAGCGAGCTTGGAGGTGAAGTAGGTCTTGGCCTTGGAGTACTTGATGTCCTCAATCACTTGGCGCTCGGCCTTGGACGCTTGATGTACCAACTCAACCATGTTGGAGTAAGGTTGGAACTCCACAATTCGCTTGATGGGATAGTTGAGGCCATTGAAGAAACGAGCAATGGTTTGGTCATCGGACTCTTGGATGTTGGCTCGCATCATAGTGAGCTCCATCTCCTTGTAGAACTCCTCGACGGTCTTTGTTCCTTGCTTCAACTTTTGGAGCTTGTTGAAGAGGTCGGTCATGTAGTGCGTGGGGACAAAGCGAGCATGCATCTCTTTCTTCATATCTTCCCAAGTGGCAATTGGAGGTTCACCCTTCTCTTCTCGAAGAGTGAGGACTTGCTCCCACCAAGTGTTTGCGTAGTCCTCGAACTCAAGGGACGCCATAGCCACCTTCTTGGCACCGGAGTAGTTGTGGATGCGGAATATCTTGTCAACTTTGAGTGCCCATGAGAGGTAGGCCTCGGCATCTTCTTCTCCCTTGAACTTTGGCATGGTGAACTTGAGTCTTCCAAATATGTTCTCTTCATCCTCCAAGTTTCTTCGACGAGGAGGGGCACCTTCATCTCTTGCGGCTTGAGGAGGAATAGGAGGTCTTCTATGGCCAACCATAGCATTGGGTTGGTGTTGGAGGTGCACACTTGCTTCACTTGGTTCACGGTGAGGATGTGGTTGAAGATCTTGACGAGGTGGTTGACGACGCCCAAAGATGGCCCTCTCATCTTGCTCATGTGGTGGGTCTCCTCTTCCACGTTGGTCATGGCGAGGATGATTGCGGAGATCACGCCTCGGTTGGTCTTGATGTCCATGGCCTTGAGCATCACCATGTGGCTCCAAGTTGTGGAAGACGTTGTCATGTGGGTGGCCGTCACGCCCATGGTGGGCATGGCCATCCGGTTGAGGACGATCTTGTGGAGGATGTTCTTGTGGACGAGCATGGCGATGGATTTATCCTCGCCTAGAGTTGGAGCGAGAGTCTTCATGACGAGCATGTGAGCGATGCGGTCGATGATGGTCTTCATGCCTTGAGGAGGAGCTTGAGGACGAACGGTGACCATGAGAGTAGTAATCTTGTGATGAGCTTGAGGATGATGAAGTAGAGCGGTGTCGGCGATGACGACCCAAGTTGGTGATGGCGCGCTCGAGGCTATCCATGCGCCGCTCCATGTTCGCATCATTGGCCGCCATTTGGCCATTCAAGTTGTCCGTAGCTTCGCGAAGGAGAGCCAAGTCTTGGTTCACAACGGAGAAGTTGTGTGCCACTTCATCGTATTGCTCATCGATGCGTGTCTCGAAGAGGGTGAGTTGCTCCTTGAACTCTTGTCGTTGCGTCCATAGGTTGTGTTGAGTAGCCAACCTCTCGGTGTTGCGGAGGATTTCTCCCTCCCTTGCATCATCTCCACTCCTATCCATGATGCAAAGACAAGAACTATGTTGTGTATGTTAGTGGAAGGAGACTACCTCGCACTCTTACCAAGGTAAGATAGTATTGAGGCAATCCACCAAGCCGAAAGCAAGATCAAGTGTATCGGGAACACACGCAAAACCACACGCAAAAGCTAGCAAATATGGTGTTAGGCGAGTGTTGTGGAAAGCCAAAAGACAAATCCAAGATCGAGTATGTTGTTAAAAGTGGGTAAGGTACAAAAATTCAAATGTCAATGTGAAGATCACTATAAACACGGAAAAGGTTGTGGAACACACACACGAGATAAGCGGGGTTAGTGCAACCAAAAGTGAGCGGAAAAGTGTATGTACGGATGCTCGGTGTCACACTAACACAAGGAGAGGCAAAGCTTCGGTTGCAAAGGAAGAGACAACTAGATTCGCACGCGACCTCTCTTCTCTTCTCTCTCTTTGCTTAAAAGCTTTTTATCTTTTGTATATGGTGGCACTTGCACTCGTTTGTATCTTTGGTGGCACTTGGACACTTTTGTATGTATGGGCATATGGATGTATGGATGTATGGATGTATGGTGCTACTCGCACTCTTTTTGTGTTTTTGGGGCTTTTTCACGCACTATGTTAGCGTTAGCCTCGCTTTTGCTATCTTGCCACACGAGTGTTTGCTTGGATGCCTTACTCAACACGACACACACACCTCACAATGCGGGGCCACGTGCAATGTCTCGCAACACTAGACAAGCAATGCTCAATGGGATAGATCGCAAAAGGAAGAGGGGTTACAAGGTGACAGCTGCAAGTTATACCTGCGATGGTGGTGGTGGTGGTGGTGGTGGAGATCGCCGGATGTCGAAGTCGAAGGGGCGCGAAGATGCGCCCGGTCTGGGGCCCGGTTGGACCGGAGCCTGGACCGGCGTGTCCGGTTTGCCGGCCGGTCGGACCGGGTTCTGCGCCGGGTCGTCCGGTCTGTGGTCCGGTTGACCGGGCTCGAAACCGGGTTTCACGATTTTGAGTTTTCTCTCTCCTGTTCTTCCCCAAACCAAAACCAAATCGACCAAATCGAAGGGAAACGATGGAATTGGAGGCTCAAAGTTGGGGAAATAGTAGATCAAGCACAACAACACCAAATCCACGGACCAAAACCACCCAAAACGCAACCAAATCACAGATCGGTCAAGAGGCAATTTGGGGCTATTTTTGGGGATTTTTTGGAAAATTTTCTAGGAACGAAATCGGGTGGGTGGAGGGTCAAATCCGCGGAAACCAAAGGCTGCCGATACCATATGATGAGGTCTAAGACCCCGTGTGTGGCCCGATCTTGCGGATTGACTTCAAAACCAAAGGGGAGATGGGAAAACGCGAGGAACACGAAGAACACGACGGGCACGAGGAACTCCGAGACTCACGCACGCACACCAACCCGATACACCCGATGCTTACCTCCGTGGCTCGATGGACCACGCCAATAGAATCTCCGAGGAAGAGACACGCGGTAGAATTCCCGGAGAGAGATTGGGATTGGAGAGGAAGAGCTTGGGGAAGGAGAGAGAGTAACAAGTACTAGAATCTCCTTCAACAAGATCTAAGTCAACAACCAAGGTGCCTTGATTACGGAGGGATGATACCCAAGGGAGACTAAGCTCAAAGGTAGGTTTGAGTTCAAAACAAGTCTAAAGAGCTAAGGAGGGGTTCCAGCCTACTTATATAGGCACACATGGCCGGCAGGGGCGAACAGTGCACGCAAAATGATAAGTTAAGGCAGTTTGGTGGGGCACTCTCGTCGAGTCCGGTTTGAGATCCGGTCTGACCGGGCCTGTGACCGGGCTGTCCGGTCATGGGTCCGGTCCGACCGGGCCTGTGACCGGGCTGTCCGGTCATGGGTCCGGTCGACCGGTCGAAAACCGGGAAACCGCGAGGTTTCCGGTCCCGGGTCCGGTCGTCGTCCGGTACGAGGGAGCTGGTCCGGTTGGCGGCCGGTTGACCGGGCCTCGTGACCGGGCGCCCGGTTGTGGGTCCGGTCCGACCGGGTCCTGGACCGGCCAGCGTCCGTCTCTTCCTTGGAGCGCTTCGAGCGACGTCGGCTTCGGCTCCATGATCATCTCCATGTCCAGCTGCTTCTCTCCCTCCCTTGACCTTGGCGCATCCTCCTCTCCGGGGTCTTGATGCGCCTTGTACCTAATGACACATAGCACGTTGGCATGAGGTAGCAATCCATCCAAGGGGGTACCAAGATCAAGGGCGGTGAGGAGCGAGTTCACCTCATCATGTAGAGCCTTGGCTCGGGCTCGTGTCATCGGTCCACTTGGGGGACTAGTTGGTCTTGATGGAGTGTCATCGGTGAGCGGGGCTACATCAGAAAAGCAAAAGAGTATATTTCGAGTTATAAATAACTCTGCATATACTCCCATCGGGAGAGCAATATAAGTCATCTTTGACTCGATAAAATGTGCCATTCCATCAGCCGAATGAGCACTCGACAATATATTCTCAGAACGCCGAAGTTGCGATCAATTTCTGAATGCCGCAAAACTTTGCGAAGGTAAGACCCCGGATCTATTCTGTGAGGCGTGGCGCCGTCTCTGACGTCGGTTTGCTACTTTTATCCGTATCAACGGATACGAAGAAAAATCCTAACGGACGCGTTAGGTACCCGATAAATATGACCGGGACTCGACGAATGGTAAGACCTTAAGCGGCACCTGTCGAAGTTTACACCGAGTATCCCGAAATCATGTCCGGGGACGTGATTTTGAAGTAGGTTTTTGCGGATTGCCACTAGAGCAGTTAACTAGTACCTGATCCGTCAGATGAACTAGCCCCAACTACCATTATCCCTGTACAATATAGAAATTTATATGAAGAAATATAGAAAGGTTTAAGTTGTCGAGTAAAAATAAACAGTGGAGATTTTCCCTGACTCTACGATTCAAGCAAAATCTCGGGGGCTACTGACATGGGCATCCCTAATGGGCCTGCCGAAGATAGTACCCGGGGTTTATCGAAGGCCCACTACTCGAAGAATAAGAAGATTCGGAAGCCCAAGATGTTATTAAGGAAAGTTAGAGTTGTAATAGAAAGTCTTATTTGTAATCTTACGGGATGAGTTTGAAACCTTCCCGGACTTTGTAACTTGTACAGCACGAATCTCTCGGCTCCGCCTCCTATATAAGGGGGAGTCGACGGACGCAGAGATTATCGAATCATTGTTTACAAACCCTAGTTTTCATAATCGTCGAGTACTTTTCGGCTGAAACCTTCGAGATCTACTTGCCCTCTACTTCCAACTAAAATCCTAGCCTACAATCCATAGGCATTGACAAGTTAATACCTTGTCATCAGGCCCTCAACGGCACGATCTCATGCACGATCACCTGCCTCCTGTATATGTATGTGAGACACCTGAAATGGAAGTCAGTGATTGAGCGCCATTATTCAGTTGTACGCACATGTTAATATGAGATGTTGACACACTCGTAGGACAAATATACACATACTAACTTTAGAAATCTGCACTCTAACTTAGAATGCACTCTAACTTAGAAAGCATAATACATAAACTTAATTCGGCTCCTGGGTGCATATAATCCCTCTACCATAAAAAAATATTTTCAAGTGTTAAAAAATTTGATAAAAAATTTACATGTACATATCCATAATATATGTGTGTTCGTCAAGTTTCACGAAAAAATAATATTTTTGTAGTCTACGTGAAAAAGAGAAAAATTAACTTGTGACAAATCTTTGTTTTAGCACCGAATTTTGTCCTTTTACACACTCACACGACAAGTCAATTTTTCACGAAACGACTTTGCAAGCGCGTAGGACATGAAGATATACGTGCGAAATTTTTGTTTCAAATTTTTTAACATTAAAATATATATATCATGCATTTCAAAATAAAGGGAGCGTACGCTCTCCATATACGCTCTCTATGTGCCAAAACATCCCAAAGGACATATAGTTATTCCCTCAGTCCAAAAGGGCAAGGCCCACAGAGTGTGGCATTTTATAGCTCGAGCTACATGGAGCAAAAAGAAAAGATGGATGGATGATTTTCTCTCGGTGTTCCCTCTTTCTTGACTCTAGGTGTACTATGTTATAGGTGTATTGTAACATATGATATGCTTGAATCTTAATAAGATATTTCGTGATTGGTAGTGGTAAGTCAATACATTAGCATAGATCTTAATTGGTATTTGTTAGAACACAAAATATTGCCTTTCTCCAAACCTTTTCCTCATTTTTTCCTACCTCAAAAGCTCTACCATAGTTTGTTACAATTTATAGATGAAATATATGTGTCATCTTCCTCCTTTTTTTCAAAGAACCATTTTCCTCCTTTGTTCGTATGCATCTTGGCTCCACCTGACTTTGGCCCTGCTCGTGCCATATGCTTTGAGCCTTTGACCGAGCTGCGGTTATGGATCACAAATGTTGTTCGTGCACAATTAAGTAACCTGACTGCCCTTCTTTCTTTGCAGATTATGACCCGATACTAATTTGGCCTTTTTATCTAGCCGGACGGAGAACCATCTCCTTTCTCCTCCCGTCTAGCAATGCAGAACACGAACTGTACTTCATTACGCTCTTCAAGTAATGCATAAGAAAACTTAATCCTTATGTACGTTGTATATGTGAGGCACCGCTTGTCTTTTCCTAGAGTGCATGCGTCCAATATATGAACCTTTCTACTCAAGCTGGCAGGGGAAGTGTATAAACTTAGATTTTAAATCCGATTGTTGAACCTGAAGTATACTTTGAATTTATTTTAGGACGGTAACAGTTGGTAGCACCTAGTAGAAATGCATGCTCAACAGATGAACTCACATGCAATTCGATTGTATAATCATTTATGGCCTCACTCCATTCCCCGCCCACCTGATTCTCTCAGCCGTGAGCGCTGCTTGATCTCGAGGTCACGCCAGAGCCTGGGTTCGCGGCTACGATCTCCCTTCGCCGACCCTCGCACGGGAAATCGAGGTTGCCATCGCTCCGTCTCCAGGCCACATGGTCGCTCGCCTCTTTGACTTTTCATCAACGCTGCCGACCGAGCTTGATTATGCGGATTCAGCCGGGAGGCACGCAGAAGAGCTTGCCCGGATTGGGGATGGAGGCATGCAGGATCAGCTGCTGGAATAGCTTCAGGTATCTGTTCAAATTCTTCTCATGCATCTGATAGAGTTGAAATACACGAGAAATCCTGCTAAAGTTCCGGTTGAAATTAAACAAGAAAGTAAGATGCAATAATTTTTCAGGCAAGGAACCACAGATTATAGTGCTGAAGGTGGACGCGGCGGCCCACCCCAAGATGAGTGCTCTCTCCTCCGACTTTCCTAGAGCCTCCGGTATCACAACCGAGATAGCGACGGGTTCTCCACCCATATGGGGATGGAGCGACAGAAGTATGGAAATAGGATAAGGTAGCGGCGAGACGAGCCGTTTAAATAGGTGTCAAGTGGAAGTGCAGTGATGTATGCAGCTGAGGCATCCTAACGAACGAACGATTTGAACCTTGTTCCTACACGGCCTGATCAAATCGATCAGGCACTTGCCATCTATCTTCATTGTTCAAAAATTATGTTTAATGGCTAAATACTTATGTGCACTGGCACATAGAGACTTTTGCTCTAGGTGGAAGTATTCTAAGCTCGATGCTTTTTTTGAAAAGAGCAGTTTTCTTTATATAATGTTCTCATAAAAATAGGATAATAGCAGCATGAATATTAACATTTAAATTGGAGGCAATACCTGCTATGATTCTTGTTCAACATCAAGAGAACTGGCTCACTAAGGTGGTCTTTGCACTGCTACTTTGTTGGTAGTTGGAAGGTAAGCCACTAAATCTTTGTGATGATTCTGTCGTACATTAGTACTTTCATGTGAACTAGGAAGTCTAAGATACGGACAAGTTAAAGATCTAAGAGTGACTTTGTTGAGACAACTTTTTGAACAAAAAAGTGCAGGCTGTTTTATTGTCATGTATGTCCCATGCTATTTACATTTGCATCAGCATCTTGCTATATCACATCAATACTATCATAGTAATAATTAACTCCATAACCTACAAGAGATTATGATCATAACCTACGCCAAGTACTGCACGATGCACACACTGTCATCATTACACCGTGAAGGAGGAATAGACTACTTTAATAACATCACAAGAGTAGCACATAGACTAATAGTGATACAAAACTCATATGAATCTCAATCATGTAAGGCAGCTCATGAGATCATTGTATTGAAGTACATAGGAGAGAGATTAACCACATAGCTACCGGTACAGCCCTTAGCCTCGATGGAGAACTACTCCCTCCTCATGGGAGACAGCAGCGTTGATGAAGATGGCGGTGGTGGTCGTACGTAAATAAATCGGCCCAATAGTTTCGTACGTCAAAAAAAACCGGTGAGAGATCTCCTCCACCTCGCGCACGATCAGTGCCGCCTCCTCCTTCGGTTTTCTTTCTTGCCGTCCGCGGGCTGGACTCTGATGATCTCGTGAGGAAGCTAAATCCTCATCGGAATCCATCAGAGCTGGGCTGCCTATCGTTTTAATAAAAGCGGCACGGATCCTGCTGTTGCCTTGCGATCATTGCCCGTGAACCCTAGGGTTACGCCTGCTCACTGGGGAGTCCACGCATGACGCATCCATGGGCGGGGCGACGCACACCCAGGAAGCCTGGAAGAAGCCTGGAAGCGGTCGCTCCGTCTAAGGAGGCTGTTGGCGGCACGGGCGGAGGAAAGGATCGGCAGCGCTTTAGTTAGCGTTGGAGATCAGCACGGCCGGAATCGCTCACACTCGCAATAGAGGACCACGTGTGGGGAGCACTGGGCTGATTGCGCTCGGTCTCGCGGTAGAGAACGCTGGTGCTGGAGCAGGGAAACAGCGGCGACTGGCCCGTGGAGCAGGAGAACAGTGGAGCAGGAATTCCGCGACCTCCAACACTCAGGTGTATACTGCAAACCTACATCCTACATTGAGCCGTCCCTGTCCGTTGTGAGTTTGTGGCTCCAGAATTCGGTAGTTTTCTTGTTCAATCTGTATGGCCCGGATTCGCCGTCTAATCTTCTCTTTTCTAAATTTTGGCTGCACAAATGGCTCCTCATGTTGTGTAAATTTTGATCGCTCTTTTCTTTTCTTTGAAATTGTGGTTACGCAAATGTAATTTTGGCTGCAATTAACTTTCATTGCTGGTTTATTTTTTCTTGTGAGATTTATGTAATGGTCATGAAGAAAACTTATGTTGGTTCTTGGTACAAACACTTTTTTAAATAAATATGGTTTGAATAACTGAACATATTAGATTGTTTATTGGTCCGAAGGATTGAAGGTATGTGCTCAGTTGCAGATCATTTCTTCAGTGCTAGCTTAATTTATTGGACACATGTACTTTTCTTATTTATTGGTATATTTTGCATGGATATTTTTGTCAGATTATGAAATGGTTAGTGGACGGATTAATTATGCTGTAAAACAGGGATGGATGCAATACTCCAGTTCATGAACGGATTAAAGATATAGACCATCGCCGGGGACTTAGGGGAGTGACAACAGCTACTCAGATTGATATAAGTTAATTTATAAGATTAGGTTTTTGCAAAATAAAAAATGTAGAGGAAATGACATTTTCGAAATTCCATCAAATCAAGAGATCTGGGAATTTCCGCTGCAACGCGCGGGCATTTAGCTAGTAGCATTTAATACTTTCAGAAAAAATATGAACGAAAAATCATGAGGTAGACAATGATGTACTGTACCACTGTGAAAAACAAGCAATTCGAAAGAGTGAGTATTTTGAGCTGTACAAAATTCACAAATCAGTGGATCTGAGAAAGTGAACAGTGCAGATTTTACAACTTCGTACATTTATCAGAATTTGTTATTTTTCTGTAGCCTCAAATATAATGTATTTCATCCTCAGATTTTGCAGAGTGGTAGAGTACATCATTGGCTACAACCAGATTTTTTTTAGAATTTCTTGAAACTATAAATTATTGGATTCAAAATTTGCAGAAAACAGGACCCATGTAGCTCAGGGTGGAGGAGGGACGCAACACCTAACCAATTGTTTAGTTCATAGCGACCTGTGAACTCGTGAATATTGCGTGGTGGTTACTGGTTAGCACATGTCCTTTCTCTAAGCTCGATCAGCAACAATTAAGATTGAATACATGCATGGGTGGACGACCTTTCCTGCTGTGGTAGTCCAGCCAAAAATATCCATATATGGCCATATATGCACGCATCAAATCAAGCGATTTTTTAAATAATACATTTTTGTTATTTTCAGAAATAATACTCGGTTTCAATCTTTGTCACGAATAATACACTACCGGGGACACGTACCCCGATTAGAAGGAATCGGAACAGCAAACCCGATTAGAGGTAGTCGGGATAGGCTACCCCAAGTTCTTCTAATTCTCTTCGCCGCGCGAGGCTGCCCTCAGCTTTTTGCACTAATCGTGATAGAGGAACCCGATTTCTTCCAATTGGGGTAGAGGAACCCGATTTTTTCCAATTGGGATAGAGGAACCCGATTTCTTCCTACTACTCGGGTAGAAAAACCCGATTACTTCCAATTGGGTTAGAGGAACCAACTATTTTCAATTGGGGTAGATGAACCCAACTACTTTCAATTGGGGTGGGCTCCACGCAGATTCCCTGCTACTCGGGTGTGTTACCACGATACCTTTTAATCGGGGTACTAGTCCCCGACGATGTATTATTTGTGGAAAATTTTGAAATCGAGTATTATTTCTGGATATAAAGAAAAACGTATTTTTTTTAAAAAATGGCCATCAAATCACATACTTATTGGGAAAAATAATTTGTTGAGAACATTTACGTATAATATCATATTTTGAAACTTACCGATAGCTCGTATGTCTCAGGCAGTTAATTGTAGATAATCATATACTGAAGTATTTTTTTTTGGAGCAACCGGCAGGAGCTCTGCCTTTTCATTAAGAAGAGAGAAATTTGGCCAGTTTATAAGGGAAACTGGCCGAAAACCGATACAAACACAACACCGTGTCCGGTTTATAAGGAAAACCAGACAAGAGAAAACCACACACGACACAGTTTTTCTGGGAAAACCGACGAAAACCCGCACACCTGGCCACACGACCTGGATAAACCAGGTCTGGAGCGCCGCCGAATGGCACCAGCGCACGACGGCAACAGCGAGCGCCGCGACTGCCCGGTCCACGTCCCTGGAAAGGAAGTCAGAGCCGAGAGAGACGGCTAGGCCTTTCAAGCTTCGAGGGGTGAGGCAGGCCGCAATGCAAGCCAGCGGCACTCGCGCACCGATGGAACACGAAAACGTCGACCCAAGCAGTAGTCCGGCAATGCCGGAGGTGGCTCCCAAACATTCCAAAACATGACGCCTCCAAGGAGGTCACGACGTTCAAAGACGCCGCCGTCATTCAATCCGGCCGCAGCTGGATTTGGGTTTTCACCCCGGAATGATAGGCGGAGGTGTGTGAGGACTCCACGGCAACGCCTCCAAGGAGGAGAACAGCGCCCTCGAGCGTCGTCGTTGCCGGCACCGACCGAGTCGGGCAAGACTTTCGTCCGGAGACCTACAAGCACCGCCACCGTCAAAGACAGCCCAAACCCCGGACGAGCACAAACCACCGCAACAGGGGCGCCGCCCACGCCACGGAGACATACCCTGCCGCCCACGCAGCCAGGGCATACAAACAACACGCCTTGTTCCCGGAGCCGCCGCTCCGGCCTCCACGCACGGTAGGCTAGCTCCTCATGCCAAACCTGCCGCCGTCCCCGGGATGTTGCGAAACAAACGCCCGGTCCACCAGAACGCCGCGCCGCCGCGCCGCCGTCCAAGCACCATGGCTCACCTCTGCCATGGGCTTGCAGGTGCCAGCAATGGCAGCCTGCCACACGCAGTGGCCCACCGCGGCCACCAGGACACCGACGAAGCTGGGAGCAGCCTCCACGCGACCGCCGCGCCGAGACAAACCGAGATCCGCCGTCCTCCGCGCAACCTCCGTGCCGAGGCGAAGCCGGACGCCCCAAACCCTCCACCACCGCGTCCCCGGGGCCGCCGCCCGGCCGCCGCCGCCGGCGAGCATCCGCCCCGCCCACGCCCGCATCGGGCCCTTCCGAGCCAAGATCCAGCCCCGGCCGCGCCAATGGGCAGCGGCCACGCCGAGGGGGCCGGCGGCGAGCCCACCCCAAAACGGATCCGGGGAGCCCCGGATCGAAAACCACACGCAGCCGGCCGCCGCCCGACCTCCGCCGAGGCAGCACCGGCGCGGAGACCGCCACCGCCCCGGGGCCGCCGCCCCGGCTTCCATGCGCCGGCGAGCTGGCCGACGACGTCCCAGTCGCATCAGCCCTCCACCTGCGCCTCCAGACGACGGAAGAAGCCCATGCCACCTTTGGCAGCAGGGCCCGCCGCCGCGGCAAGGGCCGGCGGCAGCGGTGGCGAGGGGGGAGGCCGGTGTGGAGGGTTTGGGGCGGCGGCGGGGGAGCCCCCGGTGTCGCCTGGGTGCGACACGGGGGGGAGGAGATGGAGTGTTCCCTTATACTGAAGTATTTGGGTCAATATATTAATATTATAGTATCAAATAATATATACAAGCAAGGAACCAAGTAAGGGGAATGGTGTTTTCGCACATGGGAGCATATGCTCCCTTTATTTTAAAATGCATGTTACATACATTTTGAAATTTCAAAAAATTGAAACGAAAAATTCGAACGTACATCTTCACGTGCTAGACGCTCACAAAGTTGTTTCATAAAAATCCGACTTGTCGTGTGACGTGTGTAAAAAAGACAAAATTCAATGCTGAAAATAAATCTTTTCAGGAGATAAATTTTCTCTTTTTTACACAGACCACAAAACATATTGGTTCCTCGCGAAACTTGACGAACGTACGTATATTGTGGAGATGTACATGTCGAATTTTTTGTCAAATTTTTTTGACATTTCAAAATATAACTTTCTGATAGAGGGAGCATATGCACCCGGGAGCCGAATTGAATTTCCGCCAAGTAACCATATATCTTAGCTATCGTACTAAGGGGGTGATGCCCAGAAGCAGTTGAATTATACACATACAACATGTGCACGCACGTACCGCGGCACCTGTTCAACCGTGATCCACATTGTGTGTTTTGATCCGGTGATTGGGTTGGGATTGGGAGAAGATTTTTTTTTTTGTCTGGTTAGAGATATTGTGCTTTCTTATCGTCTGGTTAGACGAGGACGATACTGATCGCATGCATTAGTCTAAATAAACAGCGATAAGTGTACTACTGCAAGTCTGCAATTAACATGTGTTGAAGTTTCTCGGAAAATACGCAAACACTACGTGTGTACAGTACTAGTAGTTAGCTTGTGTTGCGAGTCAAAATCTTTCTTAGAAATATGGTGTCCTAATTGAAATAGTGCACCTCCCTGTTTTTTCTTTTAAGCTGATGCTTGCGATCATTAACATCCCTCCCTCTAACCAACAGAAAAAGAAGCACATGTTCTAACCAGACGAAAAAAGGTTACACAGCTCATTGATCATAGGACCAAACACAATAGGTATCAAGAGCAGCCAGGCACGGATCGCTGGTACGTGTGTCATTGGGGGCAATTTTTGGCTCGTCTGGACATGTCCGAGAGGAGCGCTCAAATCAGCCATATCTATCGGGCCAGGCCGCGTTGGAGTAGCTTCCGCTCACTCTCGATTAAACTACTTCACGCACCCTCTTTTTTAATGAACACAACCATATTCTGAATCAAAATAAGTTGTATATGAAAAAGATGTGTGTTGATGACTCGATGCTATGAATCAACTCTGGCAATCGGTTTCGAGTTTTGTCAGTTGTAAATCATAAATTTAGTGTATGCAGTTTTGAGCGAATTTTGCAAATTTATCACACACGCTCAACCGTTTGAATTTTTCTTTGAGAAGTAGGTTCACCTCAACATTTCGCATGACTCTGATGTTGTAAAGGTTTGTTTCGGTGGATATACATGGATAGATAAATGACCCGGCCCATCAAAAGCGCATACAAAGGGCAAGTAATTCCAGGGCAAGTAATTCCAGGAGAGCGTGATTGACTAATAAGGTGAGCCCAGCCCATGTCAGCTCAGCCCACAAAATAAATCCCCTCGAAGAACCCTTGGACTAAAAAACGGCAAATCCTATACACCGACCAGGTTGGCCGCTACAGCGCGTCGCACACCTTCCGCGCGCGGTATGGGCCGGCCTGGTCGGCCCAGTTTGCCTATTTTTTCTGTTTTCTGTTTTCTGTTTTCTATTTCTATTTCTTTTTTTTCGTTTCTTTTTTATTTTCTGTTTCTGTTTCTTTTTTGTTTCCTTTTCTTTTTTTGTTTTGTTTATTTTCTGTTTATTTTTATTTTTGTTAAAATTTGAAATAGTTGAAATTCAGAAAAAAATTAAATTTGAATTTTTTCAAAATTAAAAAAATCAAATTTTAAAACCGTTCAAATCCAAAAAATGTTCAAATTGTAAAAGCGTACAAATTTGAAATCCGTTCGAATTTGAAAAATGCTCAAATACAACAACGTTCAAATTATAAAAGTTTTCAAATTTGAAATCCGTTCAAATATATAAAGCGTTCAAATTTGAAAAATGTTCACAACAAAAAATGTTAATTTTTGGAAAAAATAAATTTTACAAATTTTATAAAATGTTCAAATTTAAATTATGTCCATATCCGAAAATGTTCGAATTTCGAATAAAAAATCAAAATCTGAACATTTTTAAAATTTCGAAAATTCCGAATCTGAACAGGTTTTGAAATTTTTTTCTCCGAATTTTTTTTAAGTTAGATATTGAAAAAAAAATTAATAGAAAAGAAACAGCAAAAAAAAAGAAAAAATGTACCTATTCTTAATCGGCCGCGGCCCAACCCACCGACCTGGTCGCTGGGTGTGCGGTGCCCCATACATGCCGACCAGGTCCGTGTACAGCAGCCCCCCTAAAAAACATCACAACGCCCAAGAGAATTTCTCGAAGAAAAAAGAAACGAAAGGCCAAAGAGGAGGTAAGCCGCCGGCATGCGCTGCGCGCGCCTATGGTGTTGCTGCCGTGTGACGACCTGAGCTCAGCAACTTCGCCCGTTTGCCGCCGTAGTCGTCCATCACACCGCTCTCCTGCGCCAGCACGACGACTCGGTTTCGCTCCCGGAGCCCGGAGGCCGCGTGCTCCCGACGGCTAACCCCGCAGCGACGGCGACCGCGCGCGCGGCCCGCGCCGACGGCGACGGCGACGGCTCGTTCGCAGCCTCGTCCTCTGCACTTAATTGCCCAGGCACAGTGACGCGACACCCTGCAGTGTTCCCATTAATCCCAGCCGGCTACTGCGCTACAGTGTCATTGCACGAAGCACGTACGAGTCCACGAAAATCCTGAAGAAGCGTCGGCATCGCCGGTGGCCACCCTCCGACGGCGACGCGGCACTGCAGCACGCCGGCAACCGGCGATTTTTCCTCCCCGTCTCCCTCATCGACACAGCGGTCGATCGATCGTCATGGTGCCCGATCGCAGAGTCGCGTCAAACAGATCGCGCGTGTGTGTGCAGAGCTTCAGATCATCCAACTTGCCCGATCGATGGCGAGACCGATCGACACAGCTCCAGCTCCAGCGTCGTGATTCGTCGCCGAGTGTTGGGTCGGCACGACAGGACGGCGTGCTCCTTTTCTCGAGGAACGCTGCATCTGCATAGAAGTCAACCACCACTTGTACCGTTAATCATCAAGAGGAGATCCACATGGGCAAGCAGATGCGACGACTATCTTAGGGTGACTTCTTTTGGGCTCCTGCTTATGCATAAGCCGGCTTCTGTGTTTCGGTGGGGAGAAACTGCGGTGGCTAGAAGCTCCTAGAAGCTAGTTACTCCTATTCTTTTGGGCTTCTGGAGTTATAGCTCATTTGTTGTGGTGAGTTGTAAAATGTGTATAAAACCCAAGATTTGTGGTGTGCTTTAAATAAGTGATAATATCATATATACATGCTTTTTAGTACATGACAACATTAATTCTGCTCATTCTAGAAATTTTAATACCAAAGCCTCGCAGAAATCATAGATCGGAAGTGCTAAAAATAAACTATCCACCATTTTACTTTGCTGTTTATGCTTTGATACAAAGTTTTTATACCAAATCCTCACAGCAATTCATTTGATTCACATCCACATCTGCAAGAAATTGACTATGCCAGAAAACGTTGGAAGGCAAGATCGAATCGAGGACGAGCTGGAGGTTGGCGTCGGTGGGGAAGCTCGCTGCTGGGGGAGGACGAGGTCGACGGTCGGCCGGAGAGCTCGTCGGTTGCCGGAGAGCTCGCTGCTGCGGAGAGCTCACTGCGGCGGATGTAGAGGCGGGCGCGGTCCTTGATGCGGATGGAGAGGCGGCGACGCAAGGCGAGCAAAGGAGGGACGCGTGCGGGATGGGGGTGGCCGCTGCTTCCCTGCCGGAGCTGCCGGCGGTGGGATCACCGGCCCTGGAGCGGTGGCGGCGGGGGAACCCTAGCGAGGGGTTGGAGCGAGGGACTCGTCCCAGGACGAGTGCGGGGTGGAGCCGGGTTGGAGCGGTGCGGCCGTCCGGGTCATTTTGATTTTTCTTTTTTATTTAGTTTACACTTCCTCAAACTCTATCTGTGGAATGGCAGTTTTGATGTAAAATGGAAGCAGCGATGAGGGTAGACATGCTTACCGATTCGGGCTCGGGAGAGAAGCTCGGGAAACTCCTCAGAAACTGCTCGGGACCAGGTTCTAGCTACACACACAAAATGGGCTTCACGGTGGGAGGAAGCTGTGCAGAAACTACCCTGATCTTTTGGGCTTCAACGGTTTGGGACCTAGAAGCTTGGGTAGAAGCCCAAAAGAAATCACCCTTAGGTCTTAGCTAGAGGCCGCAGGACAAAGCGAACCGTTCATTATTATTGCCTGCAACACGCATTTCTATACAGCTCGATCGATCGGCTGCTGCACACGCAGGGTCAGCGCTTCGCCCTAATGACTACAGGTTTTGCGAAAACAGATTACAGGTTTTGCGAAAACAGAAAAAACAACCACAGCCACCACTAGACAGGGAACTGTCCGATACCGTCGTAGGAAACTGCCGTGACAGCTGCCCAAAGGCGAAGATAACCAACTGTTGCGTCTACAGAGAGCTCCCCATCGATGGTGCCAAATTTATCACACACACTCAGCCGTTTGAAATTTTATTTGAGGAGTAGGTTCACCTCACCATTTCGCATGACTCTCATGTTGTAAGGGTTTATTTCGGTGGACATGCATGAATAGATAGATGACCCGTTAGTATACTGTAATTCGCACGTATGTGTGTGTATATTTTGGAGTACTCTTGCTCAACTTCTCACTTGCCATCTTCATGGACGGCGATGTGGTGATGATAGGTGAGAACTGAGAGGTGATAATCCATGGTGGCGGTCATCCTGGTTATTGGTGGCGGTTGGTGTTATTTCCGCGGGCCGTCCTGATATGCCGGCGTAACCGCATCGGCAAGGTGTTGCCCGGCTAACGTAAACGACGACATGAACGGCGATGTCATGGTGTTTTTTTTTTCACGCCGTTGTGACATGCCGGCATGGTGGCGTCATGCTTTGTGAAGGGCGACATGGCGTCAGGCTTTGTGCTCGGCGATGTCATGGTGTTTTTTTCACGCCGTCGTGACATGCCGGCATGGATGACATCGGCATGGTGGCGTCATGCTTTGTGAAGGGCGACATGGCGTCAGGCTTTGTGCTCGGCGACGTGGTGCTTTTACCAGCGTAATGGTGGTGTCAAGGTGATGTTCCTTTCGTGGTCGGCGACGTTGTGATGCTTGTGACCGGTGGTGTCATGGTGGTCGCCGGCGACATGGTGATGCTTGTGATCGACGTCAACGGCGCGCAGTGTCATGGTGGTGTACAATGACATCGTGACGCTTAATTGTGACCGGCGTGAACGGCGGTGCCAAGATGGTGTCTGACTTCGTGATCGACGATTGGCGATGCTTTGATGGGTGAGGTAAGTACACCATATTGTCATACATGTGGGGCTAAGAACAACATGTGACCAACCAAACAAAGTGGCATTAGTGTACCACTATATGCAAACCAGGCTACCAAACAAAATTCTTTTTTTCCCATAGCTCGTCTGGAACGCGCAGTGCTTTCCATCTCCCAGGCGCAGTCATCCCCAAACCGGACCCCTGCAACCAAAATCGCCCATAGTTTCCATGCATCACATATTTGATAACTTTTGGCTTCAACGCAAAGATTTACATTAATTTTAGAAGACAAGAAAGCAAGATATTATTATGCAAAAGAAAATCACTAGTAGGGAAACACTATTGAAAGGATATGGATGCCTCCTAGAGGGGGTGAATAGGCGGTTTAAAACTTTTACGAATATGTCTTAACAAATGTAGAATAAAACTAGCATTTAATTTGTCAAGAACAAAACCTATATAACTAGAGTTCACCTATGTGCACCAACAATTTATGCTAAGCAATACAAGAAACTATGTGATAGCAAGATATATAACTTCAAGCATGAAGGCTATCACGAAGTAAAATTCATAAGTAAATAGCTCGGGTATAGAAATAACCGAGGTGAGACGGAGATGACGATGTATCCCGAAGTTCACACTCTTGTGAGTGATAGTCTCTGTTGGAGCGGTGTGGAGGAAAAAACACTCCAAACGCCATGAAGGCCGCACCGTATTCTCCTCGAGAAATCAGGGGAAGACCTCGATCCACTATGGAACGTTAAGGGTGGTCACCGAACCCCCACAAAGGTTGGGGCTACCTCCACAACTTAATTGGAGACTCCCAATAAATTTCCGCAAAGGCCTTGCCCTTGAAGAATCTCCACAACTTAATTGGAGTCCTCAAGAACACCACAAAGACCACTAAGCCATTTAGGGTCCAAAGACCCAAGAGGAACATGGTACGGGAACAAGCTCCAGAAGTAATATACTCATGAACTTTCACCTCCCCGTATCATGCGAAGAAGTCAAACCGATACACCAAATGCAATGGCAAGAACACCACAAAGATGCTCAAGTTCTTCACTCTCAAATTCCAACAAAGCTATAAAAGCTATTGAGAGAATAAGAGAGGAAGAACAAAGAAGAGAACACGAAATTCTCCAAGACCTAGATCCCAAAAAATTCCTCACGAAGAGGTGATTTGGATTGGTCAAAGTGTGGATCTAGATCTCCTCAACCTTTCTCTCAAAAAATGGAAGAATCATTGGATGGGGAGAGAAATCTCAAGCTCAAAAAGTCAACAACAATGGTGGAGGATCTTGAGAGAGAGAGAAAGAAGAAAATGCAGGAAAGAGAGAGAGAGGAGGCATAAATATGGGGCACACAAATTTTCTGACCGTTGGGCCGAATTCGGCCTGGACCGGAACTGCTGGTGGCAGCCTGCGGTACTACCACGCGAGCGAGCACGTGTGCTCGTGCCGAGTAGGCGACACACGTGTCCAGTCAGCGAGCGGGCTAGGCGGCCTGGTGTGGGGCGGTGGGATGTGGCCTGGGCGTGGAAGGGCTGGCTCGGCAGTGCCGGGGTTTGGCTTGGGGTAGTTCCGTGGGTGGGCAGCGGAAGTGCCGATGGGCCTGGCGGTAGTGCCGACCCATCGAGTGTTGCTCCCGGCCAGCCCCCTTGAAAGTTCAGAGATGGTAAGCCTAGAGGGGGGGGGGGTGAATAGGTTTCTACAAATTTTAATTCTTTCTTTGCAATATTAGGCTTTTCGGAATATAAAGGTGAGCTTAATGCAAACTAGGTGAGGCAACCTATATGATAATACTAGTAACTTAAGCACGAAGGCTCTTGATACGTCTCCGACGTATCGATAATTTCTTATGTTCCATGCCACATTATTGATGATATCTACATGTTTTATGCATACTTTATGTCATATTTATGCATTTATCGGCACTAACCTATTAACGAGATGCCGAAGAGCCGATTCTTTGTTTTCTGCTGTTTTTGGTTTCGGAAATCCTAGTAAGGAAATATTCTCGGAATTGGACGAAATCAACGCCCGGGGTCCTATTTTTGCACGAAGCTTCCGGAAGACCGGAGGACTTACGAAGTGGGGCCACGAGGTGGCGACACAACGAGGCGGCGCGGCCCGGGCCACGGCCGCGCGGCCCTGGTGTGTGGGCCCCTCGTGACGCCCCTTTACCTGCCCTTCCGCCTACATATAGTCTTCGTCGCGAAACCCCCGATACCGAGAGCCACGATACGAGAAAACCTTCCGGAGACGCCGCCGCCGCCAATCCCATCTCGGGGGATTCAGGAGATCGCCTCCGGCACCCGCGCGGAGAGGGAATCATCTCCCGGAGGTCTCTTCATCGCCATGATCGCCTCCGGAGTGATGAGTGAGTAGTTCACCCCTGGACTATGGGTCCATAGCAGTAGCTAGATGGTCGTCTTCTCCTTATGTGCTTCATTGTCGGATCTTGTGAGCTGCCTAACATGATCAAGATCATCTATCTGTAATGCTATATGTTGTGTTTGTTGGGATCCGATGGATGGAGAATACTATGTTATGTTGATTATCAATCTATTACCTATGTGTTGTTTATGATCTTGCATGCTCTCCGTTATTAGTAGAGGCTGCGGCCAAGTTTTTACTCTTAACTCCAAGAGAGAGTATTTATGCTCGATAGTGGGTTCATGCCTCGATTAAATGCGGGACGAGTGACGGAAAGTTCTAAGGTTGTGGATGTCTTGTTGCCACTAGGGATAAAACATTGATGCTATGTCCGAGGATGTAGTTATTGATTATATTACACACCATACTTAATGCAATTGTCTGTTGTTTGCAACTTAATACTTGGAAGGGGTTCGGATGATAACCTCGAAGGTGGACTTTTTAGGCATAGATGCATGCTTGGATAGCGGTCTATGTACTTTGTCGTAATGCCCAATTAAATCTCACAATACTCATCATATCATGTATGTGCATGGTCATGCCCTCTCTATTTGTCAATTGCCCAACTGTAATTTGTTCACCCAACATGCTATTTATCTTATGGGAGAGACACCTCTAGTGAGCTGTGGACCCCGGTCCTATTCTTTTACATCGAATACAATCTACTTGCAATACTTGTTCTACTGTTTTCTCGCAAACAATCATCATCCACACTATACATCTAATCCTTTGTTACAGCAAGCCGGTGAGATTGACAACCTCACTATTTCGTTGGGGCAAAGTACTTTGGTTGTGTTGTGCGGGTTCCACGTTGGCGCCGGAATCCCTGGTGTTGCACCGCACTACATCCCGCCGGCATCAACCTTCGACGTGCTTCTTGGCTCCTCCTGGTTCGATAAACCTTGGTTTCTTTTTGAGGGAAAACTTGCTACTGTACGCATCACACCTTCCTCTTGGGGTTCCCAACGGACGTGTCGACTGCACGCATCAAGCTCTTTTTCTGGCGCCGTTGTCGGGGAGATCAAGACACGCTCGTAAGGGGAGTCTCCACAATCCAATCTCTTTACTTTGTTTTTGTCTTGCTTTATTTTATTTACTTTCTTGTTTGCTGCATTATATCAAAACACAAAAAAATTAGTTGCTAGCTTTACTTTATTTACTGTCTTGCACTCTATATAAAAAACACAAAAAAATTAGTTACTTGCATTTATTTTATCTAGTTTCCTTTATTTACTACTGCTAAAATGGGTACTCCTGAAAATACTAAGTTGTGTGACTTCAGAACCATAAATAATAATGATTTCTTATGCACACCTATTGCTCCACCTGCTAGTACAGCAGAATTCTTTGAAATTAAACCTGCTTTACTGAATCTTGTTATGCGAGAGCAATTTTCTGGTGTTAGTTCCGATGATGCTTGTTGCCCATCTCAATAATTTTGTTGAATTGTGTGAAATGCAAAAGTATAAAGATGTAGATGGTGACATTATAAAATTAAAATTGTTTCCTTTCTCATTAAGAGGAAGAGCTAAAGATTGGTTGCTATCTCTGCCTAAGAATAGTATTGATTCATGGACTAAATGCAAGGATGCTTTTATTGGTAGATATTATCCCCCTGCTAAAATTATATCTTTGAGGAGTAGCATAATGAATTTTAAACAATTGGATAATGAACATGTTGCACAAGCTTGGGAAAGAATGAAATCTTTGGTTAAAAATTGCCCAACCCATGGATTGACTACTTGGATGATTATCCAAACCTTTTATGCAGGACTGAACTTTTCTTCGCGGAACCTATTGGATTCAGCTGCTGGAGCTACCTTTATGTCCATCACTCTTGGTGAAGCAACAAATCTTCTTGATAATATGATGATTAATTACTCTGAATGGCACACGGAAAGAGCTCCACAAGGTAAGAAGGTAAATTCTGTTGAAGAAATTAACCTCCTCCTTGAGTGATAAGATTGATACTATTATGTCTATGCTTGTGAATGGTAGATCTAATGTTGATCCTAATAATGTTCCGTTAGCTTCATTGGTTGCTCAAGAAGAACATGTTGATGTAAACTTCATTAAAAATAATAATTTCAACAACAATGCTTATCGGAACAATTCTAGTAATAACTATAGGCCATATCCTTATAATAATGGTAACGGTTATGGTAATTCTTATGGGAATTCTTACAAAAATAATAGGAACACCCCCCTGGACTTGAAGCTATGCTTAAAGAATTTATTAGTACACAAACTGCTTTTAACAAATCTGTTGAAGAAAAGCTTGGGAAAATTGATATACTTGCTTCTAAAGTCGATAGTCTTGTTGCCGATGTTGATCTTTTGAAATCGAAAGTTATGCCTAATGAAAATCATAATAATAAAATTGTTACTACAGCAAATGCCATCCAAGTTAGAATTAATGAGAATATTAGATTGATGGCTGAATTGCATGCTAGGTGGGAAAGAGAAGAAAATGAAAAACTAGCTAAAGAGAATAATGTAGCTAAAGTTTGGACTATTACCACCACTACCAATGCTAATGCTCCACATGTTTCTGCACCTCCTACTAATAATGGTAAAAGAATTGGTGTTGGCAATGTTTTCACTTCTAATGCAAAGCCTGCAAAACTGCCGGAAACTGCTAAAACTGCCTGTGATAAAACTGCTGAAATTTTTTCCAACATTGGGGATGATGATCCCATTGCTTTAGATTATACTACCTCCGATTCAAGGAATAAGGCGCCCTCGTTTTACGTGCTTTTCGTTTGACTAAGTATTACTTTAAATATATAAAGATTATTTGTATGAAGTTAACATCATTAGAAAGTGCTTTTCAATACGAATCCAATGATACTAATTACATATAATATAACCAAGATTTTGTTGCTCAATTTTTATGGTCAAAGTTCGTCTTGGAATACGCGTGCGCCTTATTCCTTGGGACGGAGGTAGTAATGGTTTAGATTTTGATGATTGCCACATCTCTGAAGTTATAAAGTTCTTACAAAAACTTGCTAAGCGTCCTAATGCTAGTGCTATAAACTTGGCTTTCGCAAAACATATTACAAATTCTCTCATAAAAGCTAGAGAAGAGAAACTAGAACGTGAAGCTTCTATTCCTAGGAAGCTAGAGGATGGTTAGGAGCCCATCATTAAGATGAAGGTCAATGACTTTGATTGTAATGCTTTATGTGATCTTGGTGCAAGTATTTCCGTTATGCCTAAGAAAATCTATAATATGCTTGACTTGCCACCATTGAAAAATTGTTATTTGGATGTTAATCTTGCTGATTATTCTACAAAGAAATCTTTGGGGAGAGTTGATAATGTTCGCATTACCGTTAACAATAACCTTGTCCCCGTTGATTTTGTTGTCTTGGATATTGAATGCAATGCATCTTGTCCCATTATATTGGGAAGATCTTTTCTTCGAACTGTTGGAGCTATCATTGATATGAAGGAAGGTAATATTAAATATCAATTTCCTCTCAAGAAAGGTATATAACACTTCCCTAGAAAGAGAATGAATTACCTTTTGATTCTATTATTAGAACAAATTATGATGTTGATACTTCGTCTCTTGATAACACTTGATATACACTTTCCGCGCCTAGCTGAAAGGCGTTAAAGAAAAGCGCTTATGGGAGACAACCCATGTTTTTACTACAGTACTTTTATTTTATATTTGAGTCTTGGAAGTTGTTACTACTGTAGCAACCTCTCCTTATCTTAGTTTTGTGCATTGTTGTGCCAAGTAAAGTCGTTGATACTAAGGTTCATACTAGATTTGGATTACTGCGCAGAAACAGATTTCTTTGCTGTCACGAATCTGGGCCTAATTCTCTGTAGGTAACTCGGAAAATTATGCCAATTTACGTGAGTGATCCACAGATATGTACGCAACTTTCATTCAATTTGAGCATTTTCATCTGAGCAAGTCTGGTGCCTCAATAAAATTCGTCTTTACGAACTGTTCTGTTTTGACAGATTCTGCCTTTTATTTCGCATTGCATGTTTTGATATGCTTGATGGATTTTTCTATTCCATTGACTTTCAGTAGCTTTGTGCAATGTCCAGAAGTGTTAAGAATGATTATGTCACCTCTGAACATGTAAATTTTAATTGTGCACTAACCCTCTAATGAGTTGTTTTGAGTGTGGTGTGGAGGAAGTTTTCAAGGTTCAAGAGAGGAGGATGATACAATATGATCAAGGAGAGTGAAAGCTCTAAGCTTGGGGATGCCCCGGTGGTTCACCCCTGCATATTTTAAGAAGACTCAAGCGTCTAAGCTTGGGGATGCCCAAGGCATCCCCTTCTTCATCGACAACATTATCAGGTTCCTCCCCTGAAACTATATTTTTATTCCATCACATCTTATGTGATTTGCTTGGAGCATCGGTTTGTTTTTGTTTTTGTTTGAATAAAATGGATCCTAGCATTCATTGTGTGGGAGAGAGACACGCTCCGCTGTTTCATATGGACAAATATGTCCTTAGGCTTTACTCATAGTATTCATGGCGAAGGTTGAATCTTCTTCGTTAAATTGTTATATGGTTGGAATCGGGAAATGCTACATGTAGTAATTCTAAAATGTCTTGAATAATTTGATACTTGGCAATTGTTGTGCTCATGTTTAAGCTCTTGCATCATATACTTTGCACCTATTAATGAAGAAATACATAGAGCTTGCTAAAATTTGGTTTGCATAATTGGTCTCTCTAAAGTCTAGATAATTTCTAGTATTGAGTTTGAACAACAAGGAAGACGGTGTAGAGTCTTATAATGTTTACAATATGTCTTTTATGTGAGTTTTGCTGCACCGGTTCATCCTTGTGTTTGTTTCAAATAACCTTGCTAGCCTAAACCTTGTATCGAGAGGGAATACTTCTCATGCATCCAAAATCCTTGAGCCAACCACTATGCCATTTGTGTCCACCATACCTACCTACTACATGGTATTTCTCCGCCATTCCAAAGTAAATTGCTTGAGTGCTACCTTTAAAATTTCCATTCTTTACCTTTGCAATACATAGCTCATGGGACAAATAGCTTAAAAACTATTATGGTATTGAATATGTACTTATGCACTTTATCTCTTATTAAGTTGTTTGTTGTGCGATAACCATGTTCCTGGGGACGCCATCAACTACTCTTTGTTGAATATCATGTGAGTTGCTATGCATGTTCGTCTTGTCTGAAGTAAGTGAGATTTACCACTCATTTAATGGTTAGAGCATGCATAATGTTGGAGAAGAACATTTGGCCGCTAACTAAAGCCATGATCCATGGTGAAAGTTTCAGTTTTGGACATATATCCTCAATCTCATATGAGAACATTAATTATTGTTACATGCTTATGCATTAAAGAGGAGTCCATTATCTGTTGTCTATGTTGTCCCGGTATGGATGTCTAAGTTGAGAATAATCAAAAGCGAGAAATCCAATGCGAGCTTTCTCCTTAGACCTCTGTACAGGCGGCATAGAGGTACCCCTTTGTGACACTTGGTTAAAACATGTGTATTGCGATGACAATCCCGGTAATCCAAGCTAATTAGGACAAGGTGCGGGCACTATTAGTATACTATGCATGAGGCTTGCAACTTGTAAGATATAATTTACATGATACATATGCTTTATTACTACCATTGACAAAATTGTTTCTTGTTTTCAAAACCAAAGCTCTAGCACAAATATAGCAATCAATGCTTCCCTCTGCGAAGGGCCCTTCTTTTACTTTTATGTTGAGTCAGTTCACCTATCTCTCTCCACCTCAAGAAGCAAACACTTGTGTGAACTGTGCATTGATTCCTACATACTTGCATATTGCATTTGTTATATTACTTTACATTGACAATATCCATGAGATATACATGTTATAAGTTGAAAGCAGCCGCTGAAACTTAATCTTCCTTTGTGTTGCTTCAATACCTTTACTTTGATTTATTGCTTTATGAGTTAACTCTTATGCAAGACTTATTGATGCTTGTCTTGAAAGTACTATTCATGAAAAGTCTTTGCTTTATGATTCATTTGTTTACTCGTGTCATTACCATTGTTTTGATCGCTGCATTCATTACATATGCTTACAATAGTATGATCAGGTTATGATGGCATGTCACTCCATAAATTATCTTTGTTATCGTTTACCTGCTCGGGACGAGCAGGAACTAAGCTTGGGGATGCTGATACGTCTCCGACGTATCGATAATTTCTTATGTTCCATGCCACATTATTGATGATATCTACATGTTTTATGCATACTTTATGTCATATTTATGCATTTTCCGGCACTAACCTATTAACGAGATGCCGAAGAGCCGATTCGTTGTTTTCGCTATTTTTGGTTTCGGAATCCTAGTAAGGAAATATTCTCGGAATTGGACGAAATCAACGCCCGGGGTCCTATTTTTGCACGAAGCTTCCGAAGACCGGAGGACTTACGAAGTGGGGCCACGAGGTGGCGACACAACAGGGCGGCGCGGCCTGGGCCCTGGCCGCGCGGCCCTGGTGTGTGGGCCCCTCGTGACGCCCCTTTACCTGCCCTTCCGCCTACATATAGTCTTCGTCGCGAAACCCCCGATGCACCGAGAGCCACGATACGGAAAACCTTCCAGAGACGCCGCCGCCGCCAATCCCATCTCGGGGGATTCAGGAGATCGCCTCCGGCACCCTGCCGGAGAGGGGAATCATCTCCCGGAGGTCTCTTCATCGCCATGATCGCCTCCGGAGTGATGAGTGAGTAGTTCACCCCTGGACTATGGGTCCATAGCAGTAGCTAGATGGTCGTCTTCTCCTTATGTGCTTCATTGTCGGATCTTGTGAGCTGCCTAACATGATCAAGATCATCTATCTGTAATGCTATATGTTGTGTTTGTTGGGATCCGATGAATAGAGAATACTATGTCATGTTGATTATCAATCTATTAACTATGTGTTGTTTATGATCTTGCATGCTCTCCGTTATTAGTAGAGGCTCTGGCCAAGTTTTTACTCTTAACTCCAAGAGAGAGTATTTATGCTCGATAGTGGGTTCATGCCTCCATTAAATGCGGGACAAGTGACGAGAAAGTTCTAAGGTTGTGGATGTCTTGTTGCCACTAGGGATAAAACATTGATGCTATGTCCGAGGATGTAGTTATTGATTACATTACGCACCATACTTAATGCAATTGTCTGTTGTTTGCAACTTAATACTGGAAGGGGTTCCGATGATAACTCTGAAGGTGGACTTTTTAGGCATAGATGCATGCTGGATAGCGGTCTATGTACTTTGTCGTAATGCCCAATTAAATCTCACAATACTCATCATATCATGTATGTGCATGGTCATGCCCTCTCTATTTGTCAATTGCCCAACTGTAATTTGTTCACCCAACATGCTATTTATCTTATGGGAGAGACACCTCTAGTGAACTCGTGGACCCCGGTCATATTCTTTTACATCGAATACAATCTCATCGCAATACTTGTTCTACTTGTTTTACGCAAACAATCATCATCCACACTATACATCTAATCCTTTGTTACAGACAAGCCGGTGAGATTGACAACCTCACTTCGTTTCGTTGGGGCAAAGTACTTTGGTTGTGTTGTGCAGGTTCCACGTTGGCGCCGGAATCCCTGGTGTTGCGCCGCACTACATCCCGCCGCCATCAACCTTCGACGTGCTTCTTGGCTCCTCCTGGTTCGATAAACCTTGGTTTCTTTCTGAGGGAAAACTTGCAACTGTACGCATCACACCTTCCTCTTGGGGTTCCCAACGGACGTGTCGACTGCACGCATCAGCTCTCACAGACAATTATATCACAAGTAAGGAGTTCGGTTAGAGATAACCGACGCCACGAAGGCTCACCCTATTCTTCGGAGCCTATCCCCGGAGGAATAGCTCACTCACTTGTGGTAGACTTTGAGGTAGCCTCCAAACCTTCACAATCTTGTCAGGAGCAAATCCACAGCCCGGATGCTTCCGGATCACTCTTGCCCACCTAGGGTTTCCGAGGAACCCTAGAGAGCAAGTATCTTGATGAATACAAGGGGAAATAAGATTTGACTTGGTAGAACGGTAGATCAGGTCCTCCTCTATCTTTTCCCCGGAGGGATTTGAGTTTGGGTGGAGGAGGAGAGAGATCTGAGGCTTTTAGTGTTTCTAACAATGGAGTATGTGAGAGAGAGCTCAAGAACAGCTTGTAGTTTATTGCCTACCCCTTCAGAGGTAGGAGAAGGGGTATATATAGTGTCACTTGAAATATGGCCGTTGATGACTTGCCACCTCAACAACTTCTTCGAGGAACCCGGTCAACCTAGCCGGCCAGCGCAGGGACCGGTTAGACCGGGCCAGGGACTGGGCCATCCGGTCTGAACCGGAGCTGGGACCGGGCCATGACCGGGGCAGGTCATTGTCATGCAGTAATGCCCCCGCATGTCATCAGCGTAGGAGTCGGTTGGCGCCGGGGCGCCCGGCCCACCACCCGGTCCGACCGGGCTCATGACCGGACCAGGCCGGTCCAAACCGGTCCGACGATCGGGCGTTGACCGGGAGGGCTCTGTGTCTTACAGAACATCCCCCAGCTGGCACCAGCCCAGGGGCCAGTCGGCGCCGGGTTGGCCGGTGCCAGGGCCGGTCTGACCGGGCCTATGGCCGACCAGGTGCTGAAGAGCTCTTCTTGATTGTTGTCGAAGTGGGGGGTCTCCCTTTACCTTCTTGTTCCATTGATACACCATTTATGCCTCATTGGCTAATACCTGAGATTAACCTCATAGACATGTATTAGGCCAAATACTCTAGCACGGTGTCATTGTTACCAAAATAATGGATAAGGGTAAAATACCCTTACACCCTCCCTCTTTTCTTTTATCCTTATTCAACTCAAATAAAGGCAGACTTATAAACGCAATAATTCGAGCTAGGAAATTCCAAATAGGGTGAAACCACTTTGATAGCGTACATTACGAGCACCAAATAGGAATCCCCCATTTTTTAGAAGGGGGAAAGCGGTTACAAATTCAAAGCAACCACGAAGGCCTATTTAAATTATGCAACATGCCTAGATAGCTTTATTTGATTAGCCTTCTGTTTTGTTCTTTTTTGGTACAATTTTCTTATGCTTCATGATGGGGAGTGACCAATTCTCATTTGACTAAGAATTTCTTTAATGTCCAGTCAAATAATATCATCAAATTTCACTTGCAATTTAACTAGCATGAAACACAAAGAAATCTAACAGTGCGGTGCAATTTACTCAGTTACAATCCATACCATTTTTTTCTCAAGTACATCTCATAGGTAGTAGGATTAGGACGCGATCCGACGGTTCCAAAGTTAATTAGAAAAGTCTACACTGAATTAACAAACCGGTTTGTAGTATATTTTTTGTTTATTTATATTTTTCATGTGTCTCATTCGAGTGCTTGTAATCACTGTTTTATGTTACTTTTATATTTTATTTTACTCTTGTTGAGAATCATGAATAGATTTCTGGACTTTTCGCAAAAAAATACCCTAATAAATTATTGGAGAGTATATAATCGAGTCTTTGTCAATCGTGCACACACATAAATTTCACGGACCCTCGTGCAAGAAATATGGAACGACCATCTCATTTATTACCTTGCGCTTACACATTTGCACGTCACACAACTATACATCATATTACAATAATATAATACAAGCAAAGATACTCAATCATACGCACGCTTGAGCAGGCACGGGAAACACGCTTACGAGCCGACCCCTAGTGTTCTGCAGCGCGCAAGAACTATTGATGCAGACGGACACACATGCATACACATGTACTGATAGGAGCGCATGATAGGTCGGTATGAAGCTAGCATGCATGCAAACAAAACGTAGCAAGGCTACGCGACGACGGGTACGAAGGGTGTGGCGAGGAGCATCAGCGGCGTGCGGCGGCGCACGCCCAGGCCAGGCGCCTCCTCCATGTCCACCTCAACGACGCCCTCTGGCAGCGACCAATCGAAATGATAGAGCAAGGCAACGAGGGCGAGCTCCATGCTGGCCAGCCCGTAGTTGAATCCGGGACACATCCTGCGGCCGGCCCCAAACGGAAGAAACTCGTAGCTGCTGCCTGTGAAGTCCACGGCGCCGTCCTCAAACCGCTCCGGCTGGAACTCCTCGGCGGCGTCCCAGTACCTGGGGTCCCGCCCGATGGCCCAGGCGTTGATCACCACGCGCGACTTGGCCGGGATCGTGAACCCTTCCAACTCGCACAAGTCGATGCTCTCCCTGGGCACCAGCAGCGGCGCTGGCGGGTGCAGCCGAAGAGCCTCCTTGATCACCAGCTTCAGATACCGGAGGTCGCTAGCTTGCAGGTCGGCCTCGGTCACCATGGTCTTACCTTTGAATGCCTCACGGATTTGCCCCTGCAGCTTCGCCATCACCTTCGGGTTGCATATCAGCTCCGACATACCCCACTCCATCGCCGACGCTGATGTCCCTGTCCCGCCGGCAAACATGTCCAAGATGATGGCCTTGATCTTGTCGTTGTCTAGGTGGAACCCGAAGCCGCCTTTCCCCTGCAGGCCGATGAGCACATCAGTGAGGTTCTCGTCGATGTTCTCAGTGGCGCCGGCCTTGATTTTATCAGCACGGGCGATGTTCCTCTCATTGATGATCTCCTCCAGGATGGCATCCACCGTCTTGTGGATGCCCTGGAGGCTGCGTTTCATGCCAGTGACGGCGGCTAGCACGGTTGTCCATGTCGGGAAGAGGTCGGGGATGTTAAAGCCACTCGCTAGGCCCACGCCGGACTTGATGGCTGACATGAACTCCGCCGCATTCTTCCTCTTCTTCCCGAATGCTGCCCGCGCAACGATGCTGTTGGTAGTGCTATGGAACATCACGCTCAGGTTCACCGGCATCGATAGCCCCGTCGTGCGGATCTGCTCCACCAGCATCCCCACCTGCATGCATGCGCGATCCATTTTCAGAGATTAAACCATGCCTTACTAGATATTTCATGTACATCTGCATTTTTGTCAACTGTTGCCAGATACGGACATGACTCTATGCCTTAGTTAGCTCAGGTGACCATTTTATGGTAAATTACTTATTTTTATTTTCACTCTCGTTACAATCGGGTAACATGTACTTGTAGTACTGTAAGTTCAGTAATTAATCTGGCATCTTTAGTTGCCACCTTCAACGAATAATTAGATAGTACCAGGTTGGATGTTCGTATATACCTCGTCCTCCCTGATGTGGCGGAAGGAGAGCACGCGCTTGGGGCTGAGGATCTCGGCTGCGCAGAGCTGGCGGAGCTTGCGCCAGTAGTCTCCGGAGGGGAGAAGAGGATGTCAGCCCACTCGTAGCCGACGATCTCGCCAGCGAGGAGCTTGGGACGCGTGGCGAAGTTGGTGTCGTGGGTCTTAAGCACCAGCCGCGCCGTCTCCTTGGACGACGCCACCACCAGCGGCGTCTGCCCCAGCTGCAACATCATGAGTGGGCCGTACGCGTCGGCGAGGTTTTTCAGTGCCCGGTGCGGCAGCACGTTCACCAGGTGGTGCATGCTGCCGATCACCGGCAGCTTCCATGGCCCCGGCGGCGCCCTCTCGCTGATTGGGTTCAGCGCCACCTTCAGCACCTGCAACAGGGCCACCGCTCCGGCGGCCAGCAGCACCGAGAGGAGAAACAGCTCGTCCATGAATGTAACAAGCCAAGTCAGCTAGCTAGCAATAGTGAGTAGTGACGGAGCTGGTGAGACAGGTGTGAGTTGATCTGCTTGTGGTGGCGGGGTATATATAGCTCAGGGTGGAGGAGGGACGCAACACGTAACCAATTGTTTAGTTCATAGCGACCTATGAACTCGTGAATATTGCGTGGTGGTTACTGGTTAACACATGTCCTTTCTCTAAGCTCGATCAGCAATAATTAAGATCGAATACATGCATGGGTGGACGACCTTTCCTGATGTGGTAGTCCAGCCAAAAATATCCATATATGGCCATATATGCATGCATCAAATCAGGCGATTTTTCTAAATAATACATTTTTTCTTATTTTCAAAAATAATACTCGGTTTCAATCATTGTCACGAATAATACACTATCGGGGACACGTATCCCGATTAGAAGGAATCGGGAACAACAAACCCGATTAGAGGTAGTCGGGATAGGCTACCCAATTTCTCTCTGCGCCGCGCGAGGCTACCCTCAGCTTTTTGCACTAATCGTGATAGAGGAACCCAATTTCTTCCAATTGGGGTAGAGGAACCCGATTTTTCCAATTGGGATAGAGGAACCAGATTTTTTCCCACTACTCTGGTAGAGAAACCCAATTACTTCCAATTGGGGTAGAGGAACCCAACTATTTCCAATTGGGGTAGAGAAACCCAACTACTTTTAATTGGGGGTGGGCTCCACGTAGATTCCCTGGTACTCGGGTGTGTTACCCA